>NC_091232.1:470000-587500 GCF_040958095.1 Procambarus clarkii | reverse complement strand
TCCTCCATTTGCTTCTGGCAGTCTCTTTTCTGTTTAATTTCTACTCTCGTTCGAGGTTCCTTAAGGGTCATATTACACTGAATATATTATCCAACGCTCACAGTATCTGTATAACATCAATTGCATATGCAAGGTTGGTCAACACAAGAACGGCCTTGAGAAATCTGATCTAAATCTACTCTAAGTCTACTTGTGGACTTGGTAGATCACATGACCCAGATCACTTGAGGAATACCTGGTGTCAGAGTAGAGCGGTAGAGCGACGGTCTCGTTTCATGCAGGTCGGCTGGTCCAATGCCAGGCTGGTCCAATGCCAGGCTGGTCCAATGCCAGGCTGGTCCAATGGCAGGCTGGTCCAATGGCAGGCTGGTCAATGCCAGGCTGGTCCAATGCCAGGTTGATCAATGGCAGGCTGGTCCAATGCCAGGTTGATCAATGCCAGGCTGGTCCAATGCCAGGCTGGTCCAATGGCAGGCTGGTCCAATGGCAGGCTGGTCAATGCCAGGCTGGTCCAATGCCAGGTTGATCAATGGCAGGCTGGTCCAATGCCAGGTTGATCAATGGCAGGCTGGTCCAATGCCAGGCTGGTCCAATGCCAGGCTGGTCCAATGCCAGGCTGGTCCAATGGCAGGCTGGTCCAATGGCAGGCTGGTCAATGCCAGGCTGGTCCAATGCCAGGTTGATCAATGGCAGGCTGGTCCAATGCCAGGTTGATCAATGCCAGGCTGGTCCAATGCCAGGCTGGTCCAATGGCAGGCTGGTCCAATGGCAGGCTGGTCAATGCCAGGCTGGTCCAATGCCAGGCTGGTCCAATGCCAGGCTGGTCCAATGGCAGGCTGGTCAATGCCAGGCTGGTTCCGTTTAAATCCACCCAGTCATCCACGTAACTTTTTCCATCTGTTCACGAAACCTGTTAAAACTGTGTGTCTTAACTATGCTAACTGGCAGCATCTTCCACTCACGAAGGAACCCTGTTTCTAAGCCAGTATACTTCCCAGTGTCTCAATCGAAATTTACCCATCTTGTACCCATTGTTGTGGGTTCTTACCCATTCTGATAGTTTTAGATCTTTGTTTATAGTCCCCCTTGTTATGCCCCAACCTTCTTGAAAACTTTGATCCTATCCCCCTATTCTTCTGCGTCTCAGAGTGCAGATTGAGACATTTTAATCTTCTCTGGTAGTCGGTTACATGGTAGTTGTGTTGGAGTGACGCGGCCACCTCATTCAGAACATCGTCTGGACTCCTCCACGACGTCAAGTTAACTCTTGGATGTTATCGCAGATAGCACGTGTAAGAATCCCACCTCAGTCTTCATCGTTATATGGATGCCAGACGTAGTCGCTATACTTCGAAATGAACAGCAAATTATTGCCCTTCGCAGCTGAGATAACCGCTCCCACTGTGGCTCATCAAGGCTCTTCTCACTGTGGCTCATCATGGCCCCTTCCACTGTGACTCATCATGGCCCCTCCCACTGTGGCTCATCATGGCCCCTCCCACTGTGGCTCATCAAGGCCCTTCCACTGTGGCTCATCAAGGCCCTTCCACTGTGGCTCATCAAGGCCCTTCCACTGTGGCTCATCAAGGCCTCTCCCACTGTGGCTCATCACGTCCCCTCCCACTGTCACCCATCACGTCCCCTCCCACTGTCACCCATCACAGCAATCTGTGATACTCACCCTGGGACTTCTCTAGCTGCTTCTTATACGAGTATCCATATTCAACTTGACGGACAACTCGGGGCCCTGCAATGTGTACAACCTGCTCCATTGCACGTTATCAACTCGTCCCATGTCCAGCTACACGACCCCTCATTTTTGTTCGTAGATGCTTGCCCCCATAAAATCTTTCCTGTTATTTTTGTTGACCAGACCACACACTAGAAGGTGAAGGGACGACGACGTTTCGGTCCGTCCTGGACCATTCTCAAGTCGATTCTGTTATTCTTTGGTGTAGATGTCCAGCTGGAAATGGTGCGTATATTCATAGTATAAAGCAGTAATCATAATACCAGTACTGTTTGGACTTTATGTAGGTTCTGGTGTGTGAACAATGGTCTTCAGGTTGGGTGTGAGGACGCTACACTCTAGTACCCTGTGGCATAGTGTCATCCTGAAGGGGAAAATAGAGATTCCTCGCGGCATTTCTTAGCGTGTCTCTACAAATACACATTCATGTATATGAGTTAGTGTCTGTACATATCCATACATTCTTCAAGAGATGCAAAAGTAAGACTACAGATTCACATGTGTATGGTGAGCTAGCTATTGAGATCCGGACACTGATTCTCTCTCTCTCTCTCTCTCTCTCTCTCTCTCTCTCTCTCTCTCTCTCTCTCTCTCTCTCTCTCTCTCTCTCTCTCTCTCTCTCTCTCTCTCTCTCTCTCTCCTGCCTAATTATGCCTTGACCACCTTCTTCCCTTATTTGTATAGCCAACTTTGCTTTACTTTGTTCCCTAATCCCCTCGCTACCCTGTCCACACTGTTCCCTACCCTTACCCATCCCTACCAACACCTCAACCCCCTTCCCCCTTCCCTGCGGCACTTCTCTCTACCTTCTCTCCTCTTTTTAATCTCCTCTTCACCTTCCACTTTTCCAAATTCCCCCCCCCTTGCTCCCCCATTCTTTCTCTCACATTCTTGCCTTTCCCCGCCCATCCCCCCACCTCTCCCATCTTTTCCCCTTCCCATTCCCCCCCCCCCCAGCCACCGCCTTAACCAGGGTAAGTAAGTGTAGATTAAACCGCCGGTGCCTCGCCGGCAGTGCCTCCTGGCGGGCCATCTAGGCACTGTAACGCCAACTTATCGGCACTCCCTCACGACCAGAAAATTACAAATGGGCGAAAAAAAAGTGGTAACGACAGGACGAGGCAACGACCTCAGAGGGGGAGTGGCGAGTACGACCAGACTCACTATACTGGGAGGAAGGGAACTCATCCCCCCTTTCCCACTCTCCCCCACTCCCCCCTCCCCCCCTCGTCTGGTGCTTGTTGAGAATACCTTGTTAGCGCAAATTGTGTAGTTACGGTCCCTCCCCCCTCCCACCTCCCCTCCCACTGAAATGGAAGGTTTAGAAAGAGGCCAAAAAAAAAAGGAAGGAGAAAGATAGAAGAGGATTTTTAAATGAAGAAAAGGGGGTGAATGATTTAAAAATAAATGATATGGGAGGAGGAGGAGGAGTAGTGCAGATAATTATTGTAGTTGTAGTTACAGCTACATCTACTGATAAGGGGGGGGGATGGGATGGGGGGAGGATGAGGGAGAAGGAGAGGAGGGTGATGGAGAGTGTCCTAGATAATTAGAGTCATCGTCCCGACACTACAATTATATCACTCATCTTGTCGAATTTGAGAAACGGTAACATAGACAACCCGTATTTAGGGTGTGTAAGACTGGCTGTGTTAACACACAGTACGTGAAGGGACCTACCTCTCTCTCTCTCTCTCTCTCTCTCTCTCTCTCTCTCTCTCTCTCTCTCTCTCTCTCTCTCTCTCTCTCTCTCTCTCTCTCTCTCTCTCTCTCTCTTTCTCTCTCTCTCTCTCTCTCTCTCTTTCTCTCTCTCTCTCTCTCTCTCTCTCTCTCTCTCTCTCTCTCTCTCTCTCTCTCTCTCTCTCTCTCTCTCTCTCTCTCTCTCTCTTTCTCTCTCTCTCTTTCTCTCTCTCTCTTTCTCTCTCTCTCTCTCTCTCTCTCTCTCTCTCTCTCTCTCTCTCTCTCTCTCTCTCTCTCTCTCTCTCTCTCTCTCTCTCTCTCCCCCTCCCCCTCCCCCCCCCCTCCCCCCCCCCCTCTCTCTGCGTGTGCTCACAAGAAAGAATTAAGAAAGTAAGAAACGATGTTTACTTAAGAATGTTTTGTTCATGTTTGAAAGTACATGTTCCACGTGACTTTATTTTTTTTTATTAAAAATGGTTTTAGTTGGACACCAAACGGTAGTTTTTTTTTATTTGCTTCTTTCCGGATGGAAATTAAGTGTGACTGTTGACTGGGGCTGAGGAAACCCCACAACCAGACCCCACAACCAGACCCCACCCAAACCCCCCCAACCAGAACCCCCCAACCTCCCCACCACTGCTATATGTATTCCCATATATACCTTATATATACCTTACCCCCGACCCCTTCCCCCTCATCACCCTTCCCGTAGCATCCAACTCTCACCCCTTTATACATGCACCTAATTCCCCTCAACTCCCAATCGCACCCCCTCCCCACCACCAGACTCCTCCCCCCCCACACCACCAGCCCCCCCCACCCACCCTCAGGCCGTGCTAGGTTGGGGGTACAATATAAAATGTAGATTAAATTCTGTAGATGCCTACCAGCGCGCCCTCTACAATTTTTCCCTTGGGAAGAGTCGCCTGTCACTTCTGATGATGTTCTTGATGAGATTTTTCCTGTCTGCGTCTCTTCTGTAGGTTGTGGGGGGAGGGAGGGAGGGGGGAATGTTGTGGGGGGGGAGAGCTGGGGGGAAACGGAGGGGGGGGGGGGGGAGGAGGAATACATTGGTCAGTGGAAGGTTGAGAGCGAACTTCATATTGAATAGGGAGTGGGTGGGGTGAAAGTACCCCATGGGGTATGGGTGGGGTGGGTGTTGTGGGTGGGGGTGGGTGTTGTGGGTAGGGGTGGGAGTAGGTGGAAGGTGGAGCTTGGTACCGAAGCTGCCACCAAGCACATCCAACTATCTTCTTATCCCTGATTCAGTCCCTCCCTTCCCCTAACCCCACTCCCCCCTCTCCAAGGTTGCAACCTAGATGCATGGGGGCTAGACTTGTCTAAATGTGCAGGGTGAGTGGCTAGGCCACATTACTCCCACTACAAAGGGGTCCGTTCTCAAGGCAACTCCAACGAAATCGGTAGAGATGAAAGGTGGCTGCCAGAGTCCCTAGAATTTCGTGACTTAGAAATCTCGAAAAACCTCAAAAATTCTCTCTCTCTCTCTCTCTCTCTCTCTCTCTCTCTCTCTCTCTCTCTCTCTCTCTCTCTCTCTCTCTCTCTCTCTCTCTCTCTCTCTCTCTCTCTCTCTCTCTCTCTCTCTCAAACATACACATACATACATATACACACACACAAACCTTTATGTGTTGTGGAAAGGTATAAGGCAGGACAGAGAAGGTTGGGCAGACTGCATATTTCTGGACTGCCAAAAAGCCTTTGATACAGTACCGCACATGAGACTGCTATTCAAACTTGAGAGGCAGGCAGGAGTAAGCGGAATACTATTACTATTTCATACGAAATAATAATAGAACGAGGGGACATGAGTGGAAGTTGGGAACTCACATGAGTCACAGAAATGTTAGGAAGTTTTCTTTTAGCGTGAGAGTAGTGGAAAAATGGAATGCACTTAAGGAGCAGGTTGTGGAAGCAAACTCTATTCATAATTTTAAAACTAGGTATAGCTCGAAAGGCGGGATCCGAGAGTCGATGCTTGATCCTGCAGGCACAAATAGGTGAGTACACATAGGTGAGTAAACACACACACATACACACACACACCAAAATTATACAAGGAATCATTTGGGAGAAGAAATACTTCAAGGGCCAGAGAGAAAGACCTGGGGGTTGATATCACGCCAGACCTGTCCCCTGAAGCCCAAGTTATCAAGAGGATAACATCAGCGGCATATGCCAGGTTGGCTAACATAAGAACGACCTTTAGAAACTTGTGTAAAGGTTTACAAGTTTCTCTGAAAGGTTCATAGTTTTGCCACCAGGCTGGTACCCGAACTGAGGGGTATGAGCTACGAGGAGAGACTACGGGAATTAAACCTCACGTCACTGTGCGACAGAAGAGTTAGAGGGGACATGATCACCACATACAAGATTCTCAGAGGAATTGATAGGGTAGATAAAGACAGACTATTTAACACAAGGGACACACGCACTAGGGAACGCAGGTGCAACTGAGTGCCCAAATGAGCCATAGAGACGTTAGAAAGAATTTTTTCAGTGTCAGAGTAGTAGACAAATGGAATGCATTAGGCAGTGATGTGGTGGAGGCTGACTCCATAAACAGTTTCATGTGTAGCTATGATAGAGCGCAGTAGGCTTAGGAACCTATACATTAGTTGATTGACAGTTGAGAGGCGGGACCAAAGAGCCAGAGATCAACCCCCGCAAGCACAACTAGGTAAGTACAACTAGGCAGCTAGGTGAATACACACACACACACACACACACACACACACACACACACACACACACACACACACACACACACACACACACACACACACACACACACACACACCCACCCACACACACCCCCCCCCCCTCCCCACACACACACACACACCCACACACCCAGACACACCCACACACACACCCCCCCTCCCCACACACACACACACACCCACACACCCAGACACACCCACACACACCCCCCCCCTCCCCACACACACACACACACACCCACACACCCAGACACACCCACACACACACCCACACACCCACACACACCCACACACACCCCCCCCCTCCCCACACACACACACACACCCACACACCCCCTCCCCACACACACTTCCACTTTATACCTCACCCTCCCCGAGTGCTTAACATACCAACAGATCTCCAAAACAAGCCATGTTTAACCTTCCCTTCCCACCCTGGCGGGGTTAATAAGATGAAGAAGCATCTTGCCCGACGGACACTGATGCCCTCTAACGGCCAGATGTAAAACTGATACAAGGGGCCCGCGTGACGTCACAAGGGGCCCCCTTCCCAAACCTGATCTAAGCCAATAAACCCGTGGAGTCAATGGTAGCTCGCGCCGGGGACCCCCGGATGGAGAACCCACCAACTGGTTTAATGGTCTCCAAATCTTATAATAATCTGATATAAAGAGTGCCTGCTTGAAAAGAGATTTTTAAAGTCCTACTGACGCCCACTCAGTCGTTTTAGGCTTTGTGGTTGGGGAGGGGGGAGGGGTCTGGTTGATGGGGGTTGGGGGTTGGACAGGTTGGGGGGATTGGATTGGAGGAGATGAGTATAGTGGATAGAGGTGGGTTCAGAGAGTCTCTCTCTCTCTCTCTCTCTCTCTCTCTCTCTCTCTCTCTCTCTCTCTCTCTCTCTCTCTCTCTCTCTCTCTCTCTCTCTGTGTGTGTGTGTGTGTGTGTGTGTGTGTGTGTGTGTGTGTGTGTGTGTGTGTGTGTGTGTGTGTGTGTGTGTGTGTGTGTGTGTGTGTGTTTGTGTGTACAGTCGAAGAGTAAATAGGTGATAGTCCTGCCCTTAGGTAAGCTGGAGGTGATAGTCTTGCCCTTAGGTAAGCTGAAGGTGATAGTCCTGCCCTTAGGTAAGCTGGAGGTGATAGGCCAGCCCTTAGGTAAGCTGAAGGTGATAGTTCAGCCCTTAGGTAAGCTGGAGGTGATAGAATAGCTCTTTTAGGAAGGTCTGTATCTTTGCCTCTCTATTCGCTCCTTCTTCCTCTCGCCTTTCACCTTAGAACTTTCTTAAGACTTTTATATTGCTAGTGATATGTCATGCTCCTCCGGGTGCTCCCATCCCTCGTCACTTTCTCCCTGAACCGTCCCATCAGCACATCCCTGAATGTGGTGCTGAGGGCCTGCAGTCGTCCCATCAGCACATCCTTGAATGTGGTGCTGAGGGCCTGCAGTCGTCCCATCAGCACATCCTTGAATGTGGTGCTGAGGGCCTGCAGTCGTCCCATCAGCACATCCTTGAATGTGGTGCTGGGGTGCCTGCAGGTTTTTAGGTTTTTTAAATATTCCAAGACATACCATATATTCTCAGCCGTACATAGCCCACTGTACTCCATGCCTCTGGTCACAATAATACAGTAATTAATGCAATAATACATAAACAACAATAATAATACAGTGCAGTAATTTAATAAAGGAATCTAGAATTACATCAAAAACCTCTTTTAAACGCCCACGAAAGTATCCTCCCCTCGCCTCACAACCACAGAGGAAACTTTTTGCTGCACCAGGTTCGATCCCGCAATGATCGACTGGCGTTGGATAAACCCCAGCCGGAGTGTTAATCCACAAGCGCTGGAGACAGCCTGTCTCTTATGAGAGACAACCGCAAGGTAAATCCACTACGAGGCTCTTATGACATGTTTATTTAGAAGATCCTTACTTGGGGCTTTCAGGTCTCCTCTCGGCGTGTTTTCTGCAGTGAAAAGCAATCCAAAGTTGGCTTGATGGATCCTAAGAGTTTTATTCGGACAGGAGAATTCAGAAATCCTCACAGTATACCCAAAATTTGCCAGTGCAGGCTACTAAACACATGGCTCTGTATGACTAACCATCCTGCGAGATGGGGACTTGTATTACCACTGCTGCCTTATTCAATCTTGTGTTGTTGATATCCTCAAAATGCATCCGGAGTCTGCCAGTGCAGACCGCTTATCACATGCCTCTGTATGACTAACCATCCTGTGTGATGGGAATTTCTTAGCATCACCTAGTTAGCTTTTTTGACACACTGTACTCCACTTCATATAGTCTAGGGCAGCTGCACTAATGCAGATGTACCTCATATCTTAATAAAAAAAAAAAAAAATTACTGACTTTTTAAGAAATTACTCTCGGTCTCATTTGCCCTCGTTCGCACTCTCGCTCTCGTTCACTCTCTCTTGCTCGCTCTCGCTCTCTCTCTCTCGCTCTCTCTCTCTCGCTCTCTCTCGCTCTCTCTCGCTCTCTCTCGCGCTCTCTCGCGCTCTCTCGCGCTCTCTCGCGCTCTCTCGCGCTCTCTCGCGCTCTCTCGCTCTCTCGCGCTCTCTCGCTCTCTCTCGGTCTCTCTCGCTCTCGCTCTCTTGCTCTCGCTCTCTTGCTCTCTCTCGCTCTCCCTCGCTCTGTCTCGCTGCCGCGTTCTCTGGCTCTCCCTCGCTCTGTCTCGCTGTCGCTCTCTCTGGCTCTCCCTCGCTCTCTCTGGCTCTCTCTCGCTCTCCCTCTGTCTGGCTCTCTCTCGCTCTCTCTGGCTCTTTTCATCCTCACCCTCTGGTCCTGACACCCCAGACCCGTCCTTACCTTGCACCTCACCGCCTATACTGCTATTGGACCAACTACTGTCGCAGCCCCCCCCCCAACATGCCTCCACTGTCACCGCACCCATTGCCCCTCACACCTTTTTTGTGGTGAGGGGTGTGGAATGAGGTGGGGGTGGGGCTGGGGTGAAAAGTAAAGCTGAGGAAGCCCCCCCCACCACACCCCCCCCCTCCCTCCTGTGACGTGCCCACCGTCAACTGTACCCCATCAGGTGCTCCCCACCCTTCTCCACCCACTACCACTTCTCCACCCACTACCACTTCACCACCCACTACCTCCACCGGTCCCCAGCAGCATTACGATTGGAAACTACTTGGGGAAGAAAGGGGACTACATCAAAGGAGTTGCTTGTCACCTACTTGTATGGGTGACAAGGGCCACTTGTCGTCTACTTGTATGGGTGACAAGGGCCACTTGTCGTCTACTTGTATGGGTGACAAGGGCCACTTGTCGTCTACTTGTATGGGTGACAAGGGCCACTTGTCGTCTACTTGTATGGGTGACAAGGGCCACTTGTCGTTATGCTGGGAAGGAAGGGGGGGTATAACTTGAAGGAGGCATGATTATTGAGTGGGAGAAGTTACCTTTGGGGGGGTATACGGTTTGCCCCTGTTTGTAGGGGGTGAGGAGGTACGACTGGTAACAGGAGGGGAAGAAGGGGGATGTGGGAGGAGTTCTAGCACATCCCCCGGTCGGTGGGAGAGCTCCCGTGGTATTCGGGAGTGGTGGGTGATGGGGTGGCCAGCACATCTCCAGGAGGGCCAGCGATGCCATCTTTACTACCGTATTTAAGGACTGTGATGGTGGGGGATACGACCCCAGGAGCCATCGACACGGAAATCTTCCCTCCCCCCTCACAGTTCTCTGGTGTCTGATGTCATACTTCCAGTTCCACCATCTCCCACGAAATAAAGACAGCGATGTTAAGCCCTTTTTTATGGGTATCAAGTAGCTTCCTAAACTTAATATTTAAAACCTGGAGAGAGACTCGGCTTGGAATCCCGTCATATCTTTAGTATATATCTTTATTTCTTATTTTTTGTTTACAATTTCGTGGACCTGTGTCACCCTTGTGTTGATTGGGAGAGTTAGCGGGGAGGGAGAGGGCCTTGTAACCCTCTCCACTTTTTGTTAGTAACTTTTGACCGTCTCTTGAGATGTTTGTGGTCAGCCCGACGCCAAGCTCAGAATAAGACATCTTGATCGTGGGTGGAGATTGAGTCCTTACGACTAGTTCGAGTTTTGATGAGTTCAGTAGTGCAAAACCTCGATGACCTTGGCCACCAGTTGGGGGGGTGACCGTGGGGGTCTTCGTGTTTCCTCAGTTCTGGTTACAGCTGCTAAATTTTCTATTATTATTGTTTGATAATGTATTTATGTATACGTGCGCCCTTTTCTATATTGTTTATCAGGACATTCATGGGTTTTGTATGATATCTTGGGAGCTGTGGTGTGTATGATATCTTGGGAGCTGTGGTGTGTATGATGTCTTGGGAGCTGTGGTGTGTATGATGTCTTGGGAGCTGTGGTGTGTATGATGTCTTGGGAGCTGTGGTGTGTATGATGTCTTGGGAGCTGTGGTGTGTATGATATCTTGGGAGCTGTGGTGTGTATGATATCTTGGGAGCTGTGGTGTGTATGATGTCTTGGGAGCTGTGGTGTGTATGATGTCTTGGGAGCTGTGGTGTGTATGATGTCTTGGGAGCTGTGGTGTGTATGATGTCTTGGGAGCTGTGGTGTGTATGATATCTTGGGAGCTGTGGTGTGTATGATATCTTGGGAGCTGTGGTGTGTATGATGTCTTGGGAGCTGTGGTGTGTATGATGTCTTGGGAGCTGTGGTGTGTATGATGTCTTGGGAGCTGTGGTGTGTATGATGTCTTGGGAGCTGTGGTGTGTATGATATCTTGGGAGCTGTGGTGTGTATGATATCTTGGAAGCTGTGGGGTGTATGATATCTTGGGAGCTGTGGGTGTATGATATGTTGGGAGCTGTGGTGTGTATGATATCTTGGGAGCTGTGGGGTGTATGATACCTTGGAAGCTATGATGTGTATGATATCTTGGGAGCTGTGGTGTGTATGATTTCTTGGGAGGTGTGGTGTGTATGATATCTTGGAAGCTGTGGGGTGTATGATATCTTGGGAGCTGTGGGTGTATGATATGTTGGGAGCTGTGGTGTGTATGATATCTTGGGAGCTGTGGGGTGTATGATACCTTGGAAGCTATGATGTGTATGATATCTTGGGAGCTGTGGTGTGTATGATATGTTGGGAGCTGTGGTGTGTATGATATCTTGGGAGCTGTGGGGTGTATGATACCTTGGAAGCTATGATGTGTATGATATCTTGGGAGCTGTGGTGTGTATGATATCTTGGGAGCTGTGGTGTGTATGATATGTTGGGAGCTGTGATGTGTATGATATCTTGGGAGCTGTGGGGTGTATGATATCTTGGGAGCTGTGATGTGTATGATATCTTGGGAGCTGTGGTGTGTGTATGATATATTGGGAGCTGTGGTGTGTATGATATCTTGGGAGCTGTGGTGTGTATGATATCTTGGGAGGTGTGGTGTGTATGATATCTTGGGAGCTGTGGGGTGTATGATATCTTGGGAACTGTGGGGTGTATGATATCTTGGGAGCTGTGGAGTGTGTGATATCTTGGGAGCTGTGATGCGTATGATATCTTGGGAGCTGTGGTGTGTATGATATCTTGGGAGCTGTGGGGTGTATGATATCTTGGGAGGTGTGGTGTGTATGATACCTTGGGAACTGTGGTGTGTATGATATCTTGGGAGCTGTGGTGTGTATGATATCTTGGGAGCTGTGGTGTGTGTGATATCTTGGGAGCTGTGGTGTGTATGATATCTTGGGAGCTGTGATGCGTATGATATCTTGGGAGCTGTGGTGTGTATGATATCTTGGGAGCTGTGGGGTGTATGATATCTTGGGAGGTGTGGTGTGTAAGATACCTTGGGAACTGTGGTGTGTATGATATCTTGGGAGCTGTGGTGTACTCACCTAGTTGTACTCACCTAGTTATGTTTGCGGGGGTTGAACTCTGGCTCTTTGGTCCCGCCTCTCAACCGTGGTGTGTGTGCTCACCTATTGGTACCTGCAAGATCATGCTGTAGCTCTTGGTCACTGCTGTTCTGGGCCCCTGAGATGTCTCCCGGACACGGGAGACATCTCCCGTCACGCAGGGTGAAGTCGCACCTCCACAGATCTCCAGTATCAGCTCTTGATACTGGTAATGGCTCAAAAGGGCCACCACTTACGGGCTATTCATGCCCGTGCCACCTTTTAGGTGGCTTCATCTTCATCAATCAATCAATCGGCTTGGCGGAGCACCGCTCCAATGCCAGGTAAATCCACTACGGGTCTCCATAGCCCGTGCTACTTGCCCCGCTCCTGTGCCAGGTAAGTTACGGGCTCACCATAGCCCGTGCTACTTGCCCCGCTCCTGTGCCAGGTAAGTTACGGGCTCACCATAGCCCGTGCTACTTGCCCCGCTCCTGTGCCAGGTAAGTTACGGGCTCACCATAGCCCGTGCTACTTGCCCCTCTCCTGTGCCAGGTAAGTTACGGGCTCACCATAGCCCGTGCTACTTGCCCCGCTCCTGTGCCAGGTAAGTTACGGGCTCACCATAGCCCGTGCTACTTGCCCCGCTCCTGTGCCAGGTAAGTTACGGGCTCACCATAGCCCGTGCTACTTGCCCCGCTCCTGTGCCAGGTAAGTTACGGGCTCACCATAGCCCGTGCTACTTGCCCCGCTCCTGTGCCAGGTAAGTTACGGGCTCACCATAGCCCGTGCTGAATCTATAGCAACAACAATGGCTTGGCGCTGTCTCCTGGCAGTTCCCTTCCTGGCTGTGAACCCCAGAGAGGGGATTAATAGTGAGCATTGTGTGGGTTCTCCTCTCGTGTGTGTGGTGCTATTGTATTAGTATGCAAATGTTAACTCGAGCAGTGCTACAGTGGGTGAAACTTGCCTGAGATGCGCAGTTGTACATACTAATGAACCTGTAGTTGTTGTTGTTATAGATTCAGCTACTGGGAACCAAAAGTTCCAAGTAGCACGGGCTATGGTGAGCCCGTAGGGGACTTAACTGGCACAGGAGCGGGGCTGTAACTTGAACCTGTAGGGTTTGTGTTAAGTATATAGGAGTGTGGAGATAAACAAGGGCCCAATCACTTGGACTGGTCGGTGCAGCGCCGGGAGGCCTCGCTTCTTGCAGGTCGGCGTTCGATCCCTGATGGTTCAAGTGCTTGGATATTATTCCTTCCCTCCGTCCTTGCTCCTTGTCCCTGTCTGCTTAGCGCTTTCTCCTCTGAATTGAGTTTCCTCGAGACGATCTTGAGGTTATCTTGAGATTATTTCGGGGCTTAGCGACCCCGCGGCCCGGTCCTCGACCAGGCCTAATCGACAGTAGATATTGTTTGGCTTCACATCACCGTAAACCATGAAGGTTATGATGACATGTGGTGCTTTAGGTTATCTTATTCATGGATATGTTATCTTGCGAGGGCCCCGAGCCTCAGGGTGGCCCACTGACTGTTACTCAGGCGGTGGATGAGTGACGTGAGTGGCTTCAGCAGGGTGGAGTAGTGTGGTTCACTCTGTTCTTGAGTGAACAGAGCAGTTCTTAAGATGCTGAAGCATCTGAGTCGAGAGAGAGAGAGAGAGAGAGAGAGAGAGAGAGAGAGAGAGAGAGAGAGAGAGAGAGAGAGAGAGAGAGAGAGAGAGAGACGTGGCCTCATGGACGTTGGTCGCCACAACGAGGACAAAAGCTGACCAATCGTGAGCAGGTAACGAGACCCGTTGCCTGCAGAGAGGCCTACGATGGACTGGCACCACTAACGTCAAACCAGGCACTACCAGTGGCCTCAACAGGTGGCTCGATTAAACTACAATGTTCACAAACCCCCCGAAAAAATGTCCATCACGAAAGAAAATGTAAAACATCTAATTTTATCTCGAACTAAAACCTCTTAAACGCTCGAGCTGGAATAACGGCAATAAAATAATATGGATAAAGGTCAATTTTACAATGTGTATTATTTGGAACTTTTGTGAGTGGGAACTTGTAGCATTTTTCATCATTTTTTTCAAAGTTGTTTATGAATTCAAATGCTGCCTTGGCTTTCCTGTCAGTAACGACTTCGATTGGGGAGGTGGTGTAGTGCCGTGGTCGTCTTGGGGAGGTGGTGGAGTGTTGTGGTCGTCTTGGGGAGGTGGTGGAGTGCCGTGGTTGTCTTGGGGAGGTGGTGTAGTGCCGTGGTCGTCTTGGGGAGGTGGTGGAGTGTTGTGGTCGTCTTGGGGAGGTGGTGGAGTGTTGTGGTCGTCTTGGGGAGGTGGTGGAGTGCCGTGGTTGTCTTGGGGAGGTGGTGGAGTGCCGTTGTCGTCTTGGGGAGGTGGTGGAGTGCCGTTGTCGTCTTGGGGAGGTGGTGGAGTGCCGTTGTCGTCTTGGGGAGGTGGTGGAGTGCCGTTGTCGTCTTGGGGAGGTGGTGGAGTGCCGTGGTCGTCTTGGGGAGGTGGTGGAGTGTTGTGGTCGTCTTGGGGAGGTGGTGGAGTGCCGTGGTTGTCTTGGGGAGGTGGTGGAGTGCCGTTGTCGTCTTGGGGAGGTGGTGGAGTGCCATGGTCGTCTTGGAGAGGTGGTGGAGTGCCGTGGTCGTCTTGGGGAGGTGGTGGAGTGCCATGGTCGTCTTGGAGAGGTGGTGTAGTGCCGCAGTCGTCTTGGAGAGGTGGTGTAGTGCCGTAGTCGTCTTGGGGAGGTGGTGTAGTGCCGTAGTCGTCTTGGGGAGGTGGTGGAGTGCCGTTGTCGTCTTGGGGAGGTGGTGGAGTGCCGTTGTCGTCTTGGGGAGGTGGTGGAGTGCCGTTGTCGTCTTGGGGAGGTGGTGGAGTGCCGTGGTCGTCTTGGGGAGGTGGTGGAGTGCCGTGGTCGTCTTGGGGAGGTGGTGGAGTGCCGTTGTCGTCTTGGGGAGGTGGTGGAGTGCCATGGTCGTCTTGGAGAGGTGGTGGAGTGCCGTGGTCGTCTTGGGGAGGTGGTGGAGTGCCATGGTCGTCTTGGAGAGGTGGTGTAGTGCCGCAGTCGTCTTGGAGAGGTGGTGTAGTGCCGTAGTCGTCTTGGGGAGGTGGTGTAGTGCCGTAGTCGTCTTGGGGAGGTGGTGGAGTGCCGTTGTCGTCTTGGGGAGGTGGTGGAGTGCCGTTGTCGTCTTGGGGAGGTGGTGGAGTGCCGTTGTCGTCTTGGGGAGGTGGTGGAGTGCCGTGGTCGTCTTGGGGAGGTGGTGGAGTGCCGTGGTCGTCTTGGGGAGGTGGTGGAGTGCCGTTGTCGTCTTGGGGAGGTGGTGGAGTGCCGTTGTCGTCTTGGGGAGGTGGTGGAGTGCCGTGGTCGTCTTGGGGAGGTGGTGGAGTGCCGTTGTCGTCTTGGGGAGGTGGTGGAGTGCCGTTGTCGTCTTGGGGAGGTGGTGTAGTGCCGTAGTCGTCTTGGGGAGGTGGTGGAGTGCCGTTGTCGTCTTGGGGAGGTGGTGTAGTGCCGTAGTCGTCATCAGCGAGAGATGTGATGGTGGACTTAGGATGGTGGGTGTAGGAGGAGGCTAAGCAGGTGGATGTTCCTTCAAGGTGAAGAACTAACCAAAGGAGCCAAAGGAGGAGGTCACACAAGCTCTCCCTATTCCACCCACACAAAGTGGGTCTGAATGTGGGTAGGTTGGGTAGAATTTGGGCGTTGTTGTATATGCAGCTGGCTGCGGTTGGTGGGCGGAGTGCCCACTCAACAAGGCTGTTGTGGGGGCGCCCGTCTTAGATGTGTCCAGTAGTTTGGGTGTAATTACCAGGTGTTAATACCGGGAATTGGGCTCGTATATCACGGGTACAACGTACTGTTTACTGTGATGAATGGATGCTCGGGCTACGAGCACCGCTGGACTATTTATCACTGGTGGCTCCAAGAGGAGCCTGCGCACCCTGATGCTTTCATGTTTGTGAAGCTTCAGCTCCTGGGCCCCGAGTTATACAACTATTATCACTTTAATGTAAAAAATGTTTAATGTTCAAAACACTGTTATACCCGATAATGGTGGCGGTGTGAATGGCCGCCAACGTCTATAATTTGTGGTAAAAATGTTGTATATTTGTTAAAAGTCTGTGGTCGAATACACTCTCATAAACCTTTTTAGGAGGTTGGTCGTCTTGACAGTGCGGTCGTAAGAGATGGGGGTAGGGGGGGGGGAGGGGCCTGTGGGTGCAGGGATGGGGTGGGGGTCGTCTTGACAGTGCGGTCGTAAGAGATGGGGGTAGGGGGGGGGGAGGGGCCTGTGGGTGCAGGGATGGGGTGGGGGAGAGGTGGGGAAGGTAGAGGAAGAAGTATACGGGATATTTGGATGTAATACCGTAAACTAACCCGGTTTTGTAAGTCTACTGTAAAGCGCACATTATGCCTTGTGATGATGTAACGTGCTATATTACACGTTGCTGGACTAGATTGTCAACGACCAGGAACTGTCAAGTATTTACTTGTCTGCTTACGAAACCTTTATATCTTGATCGTGACGTCGTAGTTTACATTTGTTAAACAGTTTACAATCTTCGAAGCGCCGCGAGGTCATTCTCGCAGGCACTGTTCTCGCTGGCACTGTTCTCGCTGGCACTGTTCTCGCTGGCACTGTTCTCGCTGGCACTGTTCTCGCTGGCACTGTTCTCGCTGGCAAGAAACTGGCACTGTATGTGACAAGAGACTGTGTGGTGTGTGCCACATATATACAAATTAATTAATTAACTTACCAATGCTCAAAGTAATTAGTCCTTCTAACCTTGAGCATTATGCCTAACTACCCTACCATTGCCAAGATTAAATCACTACACCTGGCAGATTGAATACACGCTCATGAGGAATTAGTTTTTGAGCTAATTTCATGGGGGGTTCAAAGTTAAAAACATCCCAGGTATGTTAAATCTAATAAGTATGTTTGACTCCGATTTGCTATTAACGATGCTAATAAGTGTCTTATGAGTGATTTGTTGAGGGGTTAATTATTTACTTATGACCATTGTGACGGTAACGCGTTGGTGTTCGGCTGTTTCAAAAGCTAGGGGCAGGGCCTCGTCACATAATAGAAAAAAAAGAGAAAAGCTGGAGCTTTCGTCTGTGGTAAGGTAATGGGAAGACACACAAAACACAAGTAAATTAACAATGAAATTTTAATTACTCTAGAAAAACAAGACATGAATAAAGTTAAGCACATAAAATATAAAAGACAAGTCAACAAACGAAATAATATGAATAATCACTGGCAAATGAAAAGTTACGTTAAGACAAGTGAGTTACAGTAATAGCAAAATAAAATATGAATGCTGGAATATTGGCTTCGAGCTGCCACCTCCCTTAGTACACGAAAGCCAAGGCTTAGTCTACCAGCGAGAGATGTCAACTGCTTGGAGCACTGAGATATTCTGACAATATTAGCGCACTGCAGCCCAGACGTCAACTTGTGGCGGAGGCGGAGGGCAGGTGCGACGGGACACCCGCCAATCAGCGACAGGCAGGCAGAGGATGAGCAGTTTGCTGGTTACGGCGGTGGTAGGTAGCAGGTGTCACTGTGTGCTGGGTATGATTTGCTCTCTGGGCAAAACGTTTGGCTATACTTGGTGGACGTATCTTCTATAGTATCTTGTATATTGACGTACTTGTGTAGGGAAGAGCAGGCTCAATCTCTCTTGAAAGAGATTATCGTCACACCATTCTGATGATAATTTTAGATTCGGCTACTGGGAACAAAAGTTGCAAGTAGCACGGTCTATGGTGATCCCGTATTGGACTTATCTGCCACAGATGTGCCCACTATTCTCCGGTGTTCTTAATAATTATCCTGTTTGTGTTTACTTTATCTTCAGATTAAGTAAGCATTAATCCTTCTTTGAATTTGTTTTAATCATTTCTTATGTTAAACAGGAAAATTGTCTTTACTGTCTGAGGACAGAGTCTACCACTGTCCTAGGATGTTGTTGTTGTTATAGATTCAGCCACCCACAACAAGTTCCAAGTAGCACGGGCTATGGTGAGCCCGTAGCTTACCTGGCACAGGAGCGGGGCAAGTAGCACGGGCTATGGTGAGCCCGTAACTTACCTGGCACAGGAGCGGGGCAAGTAGCACGGGCTATGGTGAGCCCGTAACTTACCTGGCACAGGAGCGAGGCAAGTAGCACGGGCTATGGTGAGCCCGTAGACTGTCCTAGGACATGCATCGAGCTAATTTGTTTTATTAATTACTGTCTGTTTACCAATAATTGAAGTCGATTACAGAGCAAGTAGTCAATAACTGAGGAAGTTACGTTATGGAACCTTACAAATGTTATGTTTAATATATAAAAATTATAAAAAATATCTGATAATCACAAAAGAACTATATTAAAATAGTTACAATAAACACTAAAATGATTTTTATCTCATAATACAATAACAATATAAGCGGGCAGAAGCCACAAAAGAAAACTCCCAGAGATCCATGGACCTTGCCAAGAGGCCAGGAACGCTCCAAAGATGGCGCATCATAACGCTTACCCCTGGGATGGGGGACCTCCGGCCGAGGGAACCCGTAAAAAATAAAGTTACATCCGCGCTGCGTACTTGAGATTTCGCGAATGGTCTGCCAGGATACTCTTGCGAGTCTTGAAGACACAGTGAGTCTAGGGCGCGCGAACGTGGAAAAGTTTATCTTTTTAGTTCCTAAATCCGTGTTATGAAAGGGATCACAATCTAATGAGAGAGATTTGTCGCGGATTTAACCTGGCTTAAAGGGCCGCATGAAATTTGTTTTTACGACTCGCTAAAAAAAGGATGAAGAGTAGATTTGTCTGCGTGAGAGAGAGAGAGTCTGGTTTACACTCTTCCCACCTTGAGAAGGTTTTTGGTCTCGACTTAATTCCATATAAAAATATATTTTAAACAAACGTGTGTTTGTCATATATACACACACGAATATATATATATTGGTATGTGTATATCAACAAACACACACGGATATATATTCGTATATATTTATATTTATATATATATATATATATATATATATATATATATATATATATATATATATATATATATATATATATATATATATATATATATATATATATATGCAATTGACGATCACAAAACACTGATCATTTTATGCGGAAAATCCACAGAGAAATATGAAATGAGGTGAACGTTTCGGCTTTGTTAAAGCCTTTGTCAACACCAGACTGACTGAGAGTCAGTCTGGTGTTGACAAAGGCTTTAACAAAGCCGAAACGTTCACCTCATTTCATATTTCTCTGTGGATTTTCCGCATATATATATATATATATATATATATATATATATATATATATATAT
Organism: Procambarus clarkii; assembly: GCF_040958095.1. NCBI lineage: Eukaryota > Metazoa > Arthropoda > Malacostraca > Decapoda > Cambaridae > Procambarus > Procambarus clarkii. Next base: position 568,114 of record NC_091232.1, on the reverse strand, counting down.
ATATATATATATATATATATATATATATATATATATAATGTAGCAGTCTTTCTTTTAAACATATTTCCTAAATCGACAGAAAGTTTTAGATTTATGATTCTGACACGAATCTTCTTGGTTTTCTTCACTGAAGCAGAAAGAATAAAAAATAACTCTTCAAAGTTCATTTTCACTTACTATTTGGAGGTGGACTAAAGACTGGGTCTAAAGACTATTTGGGTCTAAAGACCCAAATTTTTCTTTTATTATCAGGGGAAAGCCCAGGATAAAATAAAGAACAAAAGGGATATGACCACGACATGCAAATTACTAAAAGGGAAGTAGATGAAGTGGACAATCACAGTCTTTCTATATGTAGAAATAATGGAAGCGGGAAACGCAAATGAGTTTTAAGAGATGTCAGGAAATACTCGTACCATGTACGGGAGGTCAACAAGCGGATTGCACTATAATTGGCTGTTGTGGAAGCCACCTCCGTCCACCACTCCCAGCTCACACTCGACAATGTGTTTCAAGGTTGTGGAAGCCACCTCCGTCCACCACTCCCAGCTAACACTCGACAATGTGTTTCAAGGTTGTGGAAGCCACCTCCGTCCACCACTCCCAGCTAACACTCGACAATGTGTTTCAAGGTTGTGGAAGCCACCTCCGTCCACCACTCCCAGCTAACACTCGACAATGTGTTTCAAGGTTGTGGAAGCCACCTCCGTCCACCACTCCCAGCTAACACTCGACATTGTGTTTCAAACGTCATGAAAGTTAAAATATCGAGCAACAGGTACAAACACAGGCCAGTAGGGGGGTGGGTACAGGGAACTGAACCTCACTCTCTCATAGGCACTGTTAGGTAAGCACCATCATCACTATCGCCAGTTTCTTATACAACCCTCTTCCACCATCCATCTACACTCCTCCATTACCCACTATCACCATTACCCACTATCACCATTACCCACTGTCACCATTACCCATTGTCACCGCCAATCTCTCTTCAAGAATCGTCTCGGAGGTCGACCTTGGAGACAGAAGATGAGTAGTCGTCATCCTGTCTTATTTCTCACTGTTAGTCGCGCAGTCTTCAGGCGACCAGCACTCGAGTCCTAAGCCGTCGTGTCCCAGGGCCGGTCCCTAAGTCCTAGCGTCGTGTCCCAGGGCCGGTCCCTAAGTCCTGGCGTCGTGTCCCAGGGCCGGTCCCTAAGTCCTGGCGTCGTGTCCCAGGGCCGGTCCCTAAGTCCTGGCGTCGTGTCCCAGGGCTGGTCTTAGTGTCCAGTGCTCCAGCAGGGACATTAAACCCCCAAAAATCGAGGAGCGTGCATAGCATTGCCAGCAGATAATACTTTCAGCTTTCTCTGTACTGTCCGTCCGTCCTTCCTTCTATCCGTCCGTCCTTCCTTCTATCCGTCCGTCCGTTCCCGATCCGTTGCTTGACAGTGGTCGCTTGTTGCCACGTTGCTAATGACCTCTCTTCTCTGTCGCGATGAGTTTTTGACGATCATTGTGCCTTCTTAATCCTTTACGAATTGAGTTCCAAGAACACCCCGAGCAGTTGCAGACTTATTATTATTATTGAGAAAATTCTGAGGCTTAATGGGATCGAACCTGCGTCCCTGAACCTTTCCTAAATTCATCACGGTTTTGGGATTTGATTTTATTATATAACTTGATCAGTCTTCGTTGCTTATCTTAAGTTTACTTCCAGTTATTCTTATCGAACGGGGGGGGGATCACTATACCAATTTCCAGTTGCCTTATACTTGGGAGACGGAACTCTGTCTTGGACAGAGTTCCGTCTTCCAAGGAACTTTATTTTCTGGCCAGATTGTGGCAAGAATCCGTGGAGGCGGTTGACAAATGGTTACCCTCGTGTTACGACAAGTGAATTACATTGGTCTTTGTTGGTTTACCGCAAGCAGTCCGCCGCGGTCGCTGATAGATGGCGTTTCTCCTTTCTGATAGATGAAAACGACTTGGGTGATAGATTGTCGACCCGCGGGTTTGAGTGCCTGTGACCCCCCCCCCCCCGCCCCTTAGGTGATAGATGGGACCTTGCAGAGGGAAGATTTGCAGTGTGCAAATTTGAATTTGCGACGGTGTTTCAGCCTTCATTGGAAGGCGAGATGGGGCTGTGTTATCGTTCATCGGTGGGCATGGGTTGATGGGGCTGTGTTATCGTTCATCGGTGGGTATGGGTTGATGGGGCTGTGTTATCGTTCATCGGTGGGCATGGGTTGATGGGGCTGTGTTATCGTTCATCGGTGGGTATGGGTTGATGGGCTGTGTTATCGTTCATCGGTGGGTATGAGTTGATGGGGCTGTGTTATCGTTCATCGGTGGGCATGGGTTGATGGGGCTGTGTTAAACGTTCATCGGTGGGCGTGGGATGATGGGGCTGTGTTATCGTTCATCGGTGGGCGTGGGTTGATGGGGCTGTTAAACGTTCATCGGTGGGCGTGGGATGATGGGGCTGTGTTATCGTTCAATGGTGGGCATGGCTGGATGAGACCTATCGTTAATCGTTGGACAGGAATGGTACTGTGCCAAAACGGTACGGTTTTGGGGGGGAGTGAGCACCGCTCAGCACTTTGGTTCCTTGCACACTCGTGGCTCTGTGGTGCTCTACAACACTCTACACTAGACACGGCCATCCTCACTAGTGTAACACTGTACACTATGTGTACACGTAACTCGGGCACCAGGCATTGCTCTCATGACGGAAATCACATCCTCAACATTCACCGTCTTCATTGTATAACCCAAAATGATTGCCTTATTTAAGTGTCAGGAGCCAATCAGACTTTCAATCGGCCATCAGAACATAGGTGTTGCATGGCATTATCTGGCATTCTTTGATGATGAAACCGTATGGTCTTGCCAGTCACCATTTCATCTTCACCGACTTCATTTGGGTCGCCATGGGAGCCGAATGATTTGACAGGTCGCTTGTGTCATTTCCTCACCTCCTTCCCGTCACCCTGTAATGTTTTTAATGAGCGTATCCCAAAGCATCTGGCCTTGGACAGACACACACAGACAAAAACATTGACATCCGCTTTCATATAGCAATTTCTTGCATTGGAACTCCATCTATTCAAATAGATGAACACACACACACACACACACACACACACACACACACACACACACACACACACACACACACACACACACACACACACACACACACACACACACACACACTGGTTCTCTGCTTGCGTGTAATATTGACTATACATGACAGAAGACTGAACTCAATATCTGTTTAAACTTTCGTTACTAAAGATGATGTATCGCCATGCAGTACACCCTCCTGTTGAGCTTCAGCTCCTGGACCTCCCCATACGCACTCTGGCGTACCCACTTGCGCACTTGAGTGAGTTCATGCGCTTGCGCGCGTTCACGGCGCATGCCGACGTAGTTACGATAATTGGTGTTCCACTCGCGCTTTCATTTATCAAACGATTGATTGGTTGCATCAGGTTTAATCAGTCTTGAAATGTAAAGTTATATTTCTGACCTTGATGTTTCTGGCGATCCCTATGGATAGTTTGTGTTATACTGTGTGGTATACTGTAAGTATACTGTGTGGTATACCATAAGTATACTGTGTGGTATACCGTAAGTATACTGTGTGGTATACCGTAAGTATACTGTGTGGTATACCATAAGTATACTGTGTGGTATACCGTAAGTATACTGTGTGGTACACCATAAATATACTGTGTGGTATACCGTAAGTATACTCCATACAGTGTGGTGATGCAAGGTTTTGAAGAATGAATAGGGACGAGGAATTAAATAGTCAATAATGGGGAAGATAGTTGCGTGGAATGGAAGGACTTGAGGGAGATTGAAAAGGGGATAGGATGAATGGTGAGTGTTTAATAATAGGAGTAAAGGATAATGGGGATAGTTGTAGTAGGGTTTTCAGTCTCAGGAGACTATGGAGCTGCGCCCTGGCTGTCGGTCTGGAGTGACCTCTCTAGGGCACAAAGTCAGGGTAGGGTGATATGGAGGAGAAGCTGTTATCCAATGTTATGACTCCAGGAAGCCTGAAGAACGAGTCTACCTGTCTGAGAGTTATTCCACATACCAGACCTAATTGAGAGGTCAGAGGAAAGATATATATATATATATATATATATATATATATATATATATATATATATATATATATATATATATATATATATATATAACTGAAAACTCACACCCCAGAAGTGACTCGAACCCATACTCCCAGAAGCAACGCAACTGGTATGTACAAGACGCCTTAATCCACTTGACCATCACGACCGGACATAATGAGGTGATAGCCGAGGCTATTTGAACCACCCCACCGCCGGCACTCGGATAGTAATCTTGGGCATAGCATTTTACCAAATCACCTCATTCTTTGGGGCACACGTGAGGAACACAAATGCGCATTTGTGTTCCTCACGTGTGCCTGAGGTAAGCTCAAATAACACTAGTTACAGTGGTTAATAGTGTTTGATCGTGTGCCCAGTGATCATGGAAGATGTTTATACATGTAGGATAGATATTTTATTAAGGCAGTAAGCTGAAATAAGAGAGTAAAGATAGGAGAACATATTGGAGGGAGGAGTGATACGTCCTCCCTCGACAAAGGTCAGTGGATGACTAAGGGGGTGGAAGCCCCCGGCTCGCGGCGGCGGCCAGCAGCATATCTGAACACGTCGAAGATGGACTCGCCCAGGGTGGGGGAAGACCGTCGCGGCGACGCAATAGTTTTAAAGAGATGTCGGATGGAGAAGTTTTACCCTTTGTGAATAGATTTAATTATGTGTTAGTAGGGAAACATTTTTATTGACATTGCAATGGAATTTCAAGGTTTGGGATGTCTATGTGGAATCAGTAGTGAAGCATCTTGAGGTTATCTTGAGATGATTTCGGGGCTTAGCGTCCCCGCGGCCCGGTCCTCGACCAGGCTTCCTTTTTGTTACACCCCACCAGGAAGCAGCAGCCCGTAGCAGCTGTCTAACTCCTAGGTACCTGCTTACTGCTAGGTAACAGAGGCATCAGAGTGAAAGAAACATTTTCCCCATTTGTCTCCGCCTCCACCGGGGATCGAACCCGGAACCTCAGCAGTACGAATCCGTACTGTTGAGATTCGTACTACGGGTAGGTGAAGTTGTAAAGGGTAATGGGGGTAGGGGAAGGAATAAAGGCTAATGGGGGTAGGGGAAGGTGTAAAGGGTAATGGGGGTAGGGGAAGGAATAAAGGCTAATGGGGGTAGGGGAAGGTGTAAAGGCTAATGGGGGTAGGGGAAGGTGTAAAGGCTAATGGGGGTAGGGGAAGGAATAAAGGGTAATGGGGTAAAGGGTTAAGGTAGAAACGTCATATTCGACTCCCATCTTAAACCAATTCCCTCAGTAATGCCACATACAAATTATTTTATTAATTACAACTAATTTCTCAAAAAATATAATGTTAGCTTTGCCCAATCGCATCCATACCCTATGCAAGGTTATAATTATAATGTCGATTGTTTTTTATTGAAAGAGACTGGTATTAGGATGATAATAGGTCGGTTAATTACCTAAGTGTATACCACTGACGTGAAATTAGCATGAAATTGCTTATTATCAACCTCTTTAATTACCCAACAAATTTATCGTTGAAATTTGAAAAATTACGGACAAAAAAAAATCAATGATCTGCACATTTGAGGGTAATAAGGTGTTATTTAACTTTATTTTTATTAGTAAATCCATTTAGCTTATTAGTCAACATTTGGTGTCTTTGTTTGGGTAAGGCTTCGTAGTCCTGAGGTTCCGGGTTCGATCCCCGGTGGAAGCGGACACAAATGGGCAAAATGTTTCTTTCACCTTGATGCCCTTGTGTTACCTAGTAGTAAATAGGTACCTGGGAGTTAGACAGCTGCTACGGGCTGCTTCCTGGGGGTGAAGGCCTGATCGAGGACAGGGCCGCAAGGACACTAAAGCCCCGAAATCATCTCAAGATAACCTTAGGAGGTTAAGATAAGGTGAGGAGATGGGTGTGAGGTCTTCACCCTACGGCCAAAATTTGTTGTACCAAAAAAAAGGTAACGCCTCTCGAAATTAACCCCATGTCCCGTTTTCTGTTCGTGGGGTCCTCGGAGTAGGTTAGGTTAGGACAATTTAGTACATCAGTTTAGGGACGTTGGGAAGGCTTGGGAGAAGGTCCGGGATAGGCAGCTGATGGCTGAGGATGACATTTAGAGAGTTTTGAGTCGTTCCGTTAGTTAGTTTCTCCGGCCCGAGAGTAGTATGCGATAGATTAATTGGGTCTATCAAGCTATGGGGCAGAGGATTGTGTGTAGTTCGTGTCGGAGTATTTTTGAGAGTATAATTGTTTGATCTATGTCTTGTGGGACCTTGTGGGACCTTGTGGGACCTTGTGGGACCTTGTGGGACCTTGTGGGACCATGTGGGATCTTGTGGGACCTCCACCACATCACTGCCTAATGCATTCCATCTGTTAACTACTTTGACATTGAAAAAAAATTCTAACGTCCCTGTGACTCATTTAGGTACACTAGGTCCTGGATGATTCAGCACAGACCTTTCTAAAGGTATTTCTTATGATGGCCAACCTTGCATACGCCGCTGATGATATCAGTCTGATGTGGATTTCCCATGACAGCTTGGGTGTGATTATCAACCACAAAGTCCATTATACCTGGTTTTTGATGAGTTTTATTTCATATTTGACCCCGTGTGTCCGGTCTCCTTTACCATATACCAAGTTTCATTCGTATGCATTTATTTGAGTTAAACCCTAGTAGCGTTTTGTGTATGTTTTAAGTTTTCTGTCTACTAGTTTTCCCTGAACATTGAATATACGAAAGCGCTCGTATTTTCCTTGTACTCTATGGATACAGTTACACACACACACACACACACACACACACACACACACACACACACACACACACACACACACACACACACAAATGGGGAATTGACAAAGTGGAAATAGATGAAATGTTCACACGTAATAGTAACTATACGAGGGGACATGGGTGGAAGCTGGAAACTCGGATGAGTCACAAAGATGTTAGGAAGTATTCTTTTAGCGTGAGAGTAGTGGAAAAATGGAATGAACTTAAGGATGAGGTTGTGGAAGCAAACTCTATTCATAATTTTAAAACTATATATGATAGGGAAATGGGACAGGAGTCATTGCTGCAAACAACCGATGGCTGGAAAGGCGGGATCCAAGAGTCAATACTCGATCCTGCAAGCACAAATAGGTGAGTACAAATAGGTGAGTACACACACACACACACACACACACACACACACACACACACACACACACACACACACACACACACACACACACACACACACACACCTGTTCCCCCCCGGGACGTTGCAGGAATGTTATCTTAACAAATCTCCCTTTACAAGTATTGACAAATGATGGTGCTCACAATTGAGAGAATCACCGCTGTTACACTGAGCACAATAATGAAACACTTTTACAAAGAACTTCCGTGATAGCGCCGATAAGTGCAGATTGATAGTTCTGAGTGTAAAAAATGCATTGAACATCGCAATTTCTTAAGGCAATTGATCGGTTAAGTAGTTGAGAATTGCTCTTAAACCACGAGTGCAATGGTGCGTGCTCACGCACGCATACACACGCAACCCGGTACTCACACTGTGCGCACGCACGCACACGCACGCGCGTGCACGCACACGCACGCACGCGCGTGCACGCACACGCACACACACACACACACACACAGGCGAAAATTAGAACTTCATTCAGAAACCTAAATGAGGAAGCTTTTAGGGCGCTTTACACTGCCTACGTGAGACCCGTCTTAGAGTATGCCGCGCCATCATGGAGCCCCCACCTGAAGAAACACATAAAGAAACTGGAGAAGGTTCAGAGGTTTGCGACGAGGGTTGTCCCAGAGTTACGAGGGATGGGATATGAAGAGCGGCTGAAGGAACTGAACCTTACGACACTAGAGAAAAGAAGGGAGAGAGGAGATATGATAGGGACATATAAAATACTCAGGGGAATTGACAAAGTGGAAATAGACGAAATGTTCACACGTAATAATAACAGAACGAGGGGACATGGGTGGAAACTGGAAACTCAGATGAGTCACAGAGATGTTAGGAAGTTTTCTTTTAGCGTGAGAGTAGTGGAAAAATGGAATGCACTTGGGGAACAGGTTGTGGAAGCAAATACTATTCATACTTTTAAAACTAGGTATGATAGGGAAATGGGACAGGAGTCATTGCTGTAAACAACCGATAGCTAGAAAGGCGGGATCCAAGAGTCAATGCTCGATCCTGCAAGCACAAATAGGTGAGAAATAGGAGAGTACACACACACACACACACACACACACACACACACACACACACACACACACACACACACACACACACACACACACACGAAGGCGGGCCGGTGGCTGAGTGGACAGCATGCTGTACGCATCCTATGGCCCTCACTAGTCACAGGGTACATAGAAAGTTGGTACCCAATTTGCTACTTCTATAGGGTGGGGAGGGAATGTATATATTACTCCCCATTTTACCCAGAGATAAAATGGGGAGTAATATAGCAACATAACAGAGGTGCTAATTAACCCCCCCCCCCCCTCCCTCTCTGTTTTACAAGAATAAAGGCTAATGAATAAAGAGAAGGCAATGATAAAGCAAATGTTTAGATGAACGATTACAATCTGCCTCTTTTAACAGAATTTCCCCAATGGGGGAGGGGGAATAATTATAGTCATTACAACCTATTTGGACTATCACCACAATTATCACCCACATCACAGTTACCATCACAATCACCACAACCAGGAACACCATTTCTAAAACCACCATCACTATTACCACGACCCTCTTACTACCACTGTCACCACCACCACTCTTTAGAATTACAAGCACCACCATTACAATTAATACAACCTTCCATTATCAATTCACCCATTAATACATAGTTATAATTACTTCCACAACACCTCAACTTCCCTATACATAAACATGTGCTCACTGTATCATGCTACACCATTATACTGTAGCAGGTGTTTAAAAGATTCATAAAATCGTATACTCGGATGTTACAATGAGTGCAATGTATTCTCTGTAAAAATATTACCTATATTACAATGAATTATTTTATGTATTATTTTTTTAACATAAGCCTAAGTTGGATCACCTAACCACCGAGAATCGAACCCTGCTAGAATCTAGATCGTCTCATCACTGACCAGCCAAAGTGGTTAGGGGGGGGGGGGATTGCATCTTGCATGAACGTCATGTTGCACAACCCGTTCTCGCAAATTCGTATAATCAATATTGACTTATTAAATACGTGCATATGTGACATACTAAACATACTAGTTTACCTTGAAAAGCTTCATAGAGCTTAACGCTTAACGCTTAACGCAAAGCTTCATTACTTAACCTATTATAGGTATAGGTTAAGTAATAATTGTTATTACGAAGCAATAAGATGCTTATCTTAACATACTAAGAAGGTTAGGTAAGGTCGGTGTTTTCTATGAAGCTTTTCAAGGTAAACTAGTATGTTTAGTATGTCACATATGCACGTATTTAATAAGTCAATATTGACTGTAAGAAAGTGCGAGAATGGGTTGTGTTGCAAGTGTGTGTGCTTCCTAAAGCAAAGTTCTATTCCTCCTGCCATCCTCTACTCAACTGCTGGTCGTTCAACAAGTTGGGGAAACTTTCTTGTAAACTATCAAGAATCCCTTTTATGTGCTTTTTATTACTTGTAATTTAAACTAATAGTGGGTCATTAACGTGTGTGTAAATATGTGGCAACATTGTATAAAGTATTCGACGTCTGTCTTAAAGACTTTTATGTTTCTTTACAGGTAAGGTTGGTTTGTAGGAGCTCCGGTGTCCGGCTCTCTCCTCCGCCCTTAGGAGCCGCGTGAATCAAACAAGATGTTACAAGTGTCAAGAGTTGTAATAATATGTTGTAAAGTCGACGTGTGGATTTTCCTGAGTTGGGGATATTTTAAATGTTGAATTCTTGACTAAGGAAGAGAGGTGGGTGGGATCTGAGGTTGTGGAATCCTCCAGGAGGCCTGGTCGACGACCGGGCCGCGGGGACGCTAAGCCCCGGAAGCACCTCAAGGTAAGGTGGAGTTGAGTGGGATAAGTGAGTGTAGCAGAGGTCTGGAGGCAGTGGTGTGGGAGTCAGGTGTTGGTAGGGTCTGGTGGAGGATTGTGAGGGTTCTGGAGTGAGGAGAGGCTCACCTGCTGGAGGATTGTGAGGTTCTGGAGTGAGGAAGAGGCTCACCTGCTGGAGGATTGTGAGGGGTTCTGGAGTAAGGAGAGGCTCACCTGCTGGAGGATTGTGAGGTTCTGGAGTGAGGAAGAGGCTCACCTGCTGGAGGATTGTGAGGGGTTCTGGAGTAAGGAGAGGCTCACCTGCTGGAGGATTGTGAGGTTCTGGAGTGAGGAAGTAAGGCTCACCTGCTAGGTAAACCAGGATGGTAAACCAGGTGGTGGGAACAGCTATACACACAACGATCAGGTCACACTCTTCACCAGGTCCCTAGACCTGGTGAAAAATGCGCCTGTTGAAACAAAACAAGTTTTGTTTAAATCAACCTCGTGTTTATAAAAATTTATCGAGAGCTGTTTGTGAGCACCTCCTCCCCCTCCCTTCAACACCCCCCCATCCCCTTCCCTTCACCCCCCCCTCCCCCTCCCTTCAACACCCCCCCATCCCCTTCCCTTCACCCCCTCCCTTCAACACCTCTTCCCACCCCCATAACCCCACACTAATTACCTAGACACACCCTGCACCACACCTTCTCATTACACACAATAAGACGATGGCAGAAATTACTCGTCAAACCGACGCGAGCTTCAGTCATCAAAGGTTGCATTCATCTTGCTCTTCTTATCCCCAGTATTTATAATGGTCAACTCTGCGACTCTGAGTTTGGAGGACGGAACGCCTCCAAGGGACCAATTGAGATGTTGTTCACATGAAGGGTTTTGATGGTGCCCTGATGCGATCACGTGCCAGAGGCGACAGCTAGTACACGCGAAGCTCTTCAATGCCCCTGGTGTTAGAATGTTTGTTAGTAGGTTTTAGAATGTTAGTGTGTGTGTTAGAAGGTTTTTAGAATGTTAGTGTGTGTTAGAAGGTTTTTAGAATGTTAGTGTGTGTTAGAATGTTAGTTTAGAAGGTTTTAGAATGTTAGTGTGTGTGTTAGAAGGTTTTTAGAATGTTAGAGTGTGTTAGAATGTTAGTTTAGAAGGTTTTAGAATGTTAGTGTGTGTTAGAAGGTTTTTAGAATGTTAGTGTGTGTTAGAAGGTTTTTAGAATGTTAGTGTGTGTTAGAAGGTTTTTAGAATGTTAGTGTGTGTTAGAAGGTTTTAGAATGTTAGTGTGTGTTAAAAGGTTTTTAGAATGTTAGTGTGTAACAATGTTTTAGAATGTTATTGTGTGTTAGGTTTTAGAATGTTATTGTGTGTTAGGTTTTAGAATGGTAGTGTGTGTTAGAAGGTTTTAGAATGTGTTGTGTTGTGGTGAGTACAATATGTCCTCATATTTTCAAAGTATTCGTTGATCATTGAACTGTAATTTTGAGTAAACTTTTATTCATAATTTTTTTGCACATTAGTATATTTTTGAATATGTATTTAAACTTATTTTTCACACTGCTCAAATGTGATGTTTTGAACCATCCTTTTAGGGAGCCCTTGAGCGATGTCTTTGCCTCCACACCGAGTTGTGCTTATAATGAACAGTCTATTACCCCTTATTTCCAGTTTATTCTCTCCCATTTTGTTCACCTCAGTTTTTTCTTCCATGATCTTGGTTCGCTTTCTCTCCTCTCTCCCTCTCTCTCTCTCTCTCTCTCTCTCTCTCTCTCTCTCTCTCTCTCTCTCTCTCTCTCTCTCTCTCTCTCTCTCTCTTTCTCCATTCTACCCATTCTTCAATATCCTTCTTCCTTCTTCCGAGGCTCTCTGAGCGTGTCTTCTCTCACCCGTACTCTATCTGCCCCTCTCCATCACGATTCCCCATCCCTCTCCCCCCTGCTGCCTCTTCCCCCTTTCCCCCTGCTTCCTCTATCCCCCCACCACCACCCTCCCCATCTCCCTGCCTCTCCCCCACCGTTCCCAGAGCTCTCGTATCACGCGATGATCTACACTTATTGAGAGGCTGTGTGCCGGCTCGCTAAGTCAAACCCGCAATCCATAAGGAAGCTGTTTGGGGTAATGCAAATCGATGGCGTCTGGGAGAAAACTTAAAGGAATTTGCTATCACAGGAGGAAGGAGGTAGTGGCAGGGGAGGGCAGGGTGGGGGAGGAGAGTGGCAGGGAGGAATGGTGAGGTGGTAGGGAAAAAAGGGCGGAGGGAGAGGGTGGAAGGGGGGGGGAGAGTGAGAGATGAGGGGTGGGAGGGGAGGGAGAGAGAAGGAGGGGGGAGGGTGGAGACAATAGAGGGAAGACAGATGGACAGCTATTTTATAATTGATGTTGAGCTCAAATTTGTAAGTGTTGAGACCGTCTTCATCGGCCGGTCACCGCGGCTGAGCAAGCAAGTCCCGCAACTCACAGGGAACATCACGGCAGCCGTTCCCATGTTAATGTAACATTTGGTTTAATAGCGTAAAGGGAGAACATTGTCAATTTCTTAAGGAGAAGATTCTGAAAACTCTCGCGACTGCATCATTTATTCCCTCCCGTCCCATCCTGTCCCATCCCGTCCCATCTTCTCCAATCCCGTCCTCTTCTAAGACCCAGTCCAAACACCCCGCAAAACACCCGTCTCCCGTATTTGGGTGTTTTGGGTGTATTTGGGATTTTGGTCAAAATCTCAATGATTTTGACTCTAAATGCCAGAGAAATCTCCTCATGTGAGTATGTCCCGATTATCGACAGCGACTTGTTGACTATACTGGGAAAAAGATCTGATTAGTTATTGACAAGTAAAAATTATCAGGAGAAAAGGCTGTCAATATAATTAAATGACTCAGCAGGGTTGAGTGCTTTAGAACTTAAGTCTTACAAGTGTAAACTAGAAGATTTGTTTTAGATTTAGCTACTCAGAAGAAATGTCCATGTAGCACGGGCTATGGTGAGCCCGTAATAGCACAACTAGACGTGCACTCTAGAGGTTAAAGATCTTTGCTGTGAGACAAACGGCTTAGGGGCACCCAATGATTAACGGAATGAAAAAGCCATCCATTGTAAGTCTCAGATCGAACGCCGACCCTCTCAAAAGCGAGGCCGTCACTGTATCAACCACTCCAAGGGGATGTGCATCTCATTAGCTTATACCCACAATTTAATGTAGGCAATTGTGCTAGAACTGTTGGACTGTAGAATTAAGCTTTAAAAAAAATAGCAATTCATGTAGCTAATTTCTATATTACAGATGTGTTGGACAATCAAATTTAGAAAGTAAACTTTAAAGTGAATATAAAATTCAATCTTTTGTATGATTAATTTTTGTTCAAGACGGTCTCGCTTCATGCAGGTCTGAGTTCAATCCCCGGCCGTCTACCAGGGACGGCCGAAGATTGATTGATTCCTTCTAACCCCGTTCCATCCCAAATCCTTATGCTGACTCTCTTCCCAGTGCTATATAGTCGTAATGACTTGGCGCTTTCTCCTGATAATTCCCCCCCCCCCCCCTCTCTCTCTCTCTCTCTCTCTCTCTCTCTCTCTCTCTCTCTCTCTCTCTCTCTCTCTCTCTCTCTCTCTCTCTCTCTCTCTCTCTCTCTCTCTCTCTTCTCCGCTACCTCCTCCCAGCCTGTCCTCTTTCTTGAGAAAGGATAGGCTGGGAGATTAATAATTACATTTTTTCAAGAGAAAGGTTATCTCCTAGCCTGGTAATCTCTCAGAAAATGTAATCATTTCTCAAGAGAGGTTACCTTTCTCAAGAGAGGGGTAATCTTACCTCCCCAAGTTTCCCCACCCCTCCCCCAACCTTCTCTTCCTTCCCTGCCTCCTACCAAACTTTTGGGTCTACCTACTTACCCGCTTTTGGTTCACCATAGTGTGCGAGAGTTAAACCAAAGTGGGAAAGTTATTCCCGTAGATTTGCAAAACGTTGTTCCCAAAAAATACTCAGGTCTGATAGGAAAGAAATTACTGACTCCCAACGACCTGAAAGCACCAGTATAAAAAGCTATGATTTGTTCAGATCTGAAACCTATATTTATGGGCAGCACAAAACATCCACCAGACTGTGCGACACAGTGGTTGCAAGGATCAGGTTGGGTTACCGTTACCTGTGGCAGGTGGCTGCAGGGGACGGATCTCCTAATCCTGAGCACTCCAGATGCAAACTCTGTGAGCAGGAACTGGGACATGATCTCCCACACTACATCACCGAATGCCCAGTTATCAGACCATTGAGACCCGTTGGCATGAGGTACCTGGAGTTTTGCTATTTATTACCTCTCGTGTTCATGAGGATATCCTCATAATGTACCCAGAGTTGACCAGTGCAAGGCTACTGATCACATGGCCCTGTATGTGATGGGGAGCTTTGAGCATCACATACCCCTTCACATAGTCTAGGGTAGCGGCATAAATCCAGATGTACTGAAATATGTTAAATATTCCTTAAGTCTCTCTGGCATTGTTCCATTTTGCGTGATTAGTAATGCAATTGTTAACATTATCATATAATATTCTGAAGTATTATTATTTGATCATGCTCATCTCTGCTGCCATGGCGATCACGGTAAATTACCACCGGTTGTAGTCATACAACTACTGAAGGGACACTCGGAGGTGTTCCTTAATTCTCGGTGTATCTACACTGAAAGATTATTCGAGTCCTGGACTACATACTATTCTCGAGTCCTGGACTACATACTATTCTCGAGTCCTGGACTAAATATTCTAAAGTATACTTTCAGGTTGGTGGCCACAATAATCCTTCAGAAGGTTAACAGGTCTCATAAGGCTAATAAGACCACTTGCTGTTAACAGTCTTCACCTTAACTGATCCTAACCAGAATTGTCCTTTAATTTGCTCTCGTAGTTATTTGCTCTAGTAGGCTTTGCATTCTTGTAGGAGTGAGAGTAAGATGTTGGATGGATACGAAGGTGTTAGGAGATGTTATGAAGAGTTGTTACTCCGGAACTTGGGTTGTTGGGGACAGCCTGTTAGGTCGGGTGTTCAAGACAGACCATTATCTACGTGGAGTGGAGTGGAGACTTAGCAGATGGTTTGCTGGGAGAGAAAGATGAACCTAGGACGAAGATGCTGGTGTAGGAGATAAGGAGGAATAGGTTATTGATGAGGAAGGCAGGAGGGTAGTTAAGGTTTCTCAAGGGTATTCCTTGGGTAGCTGTAGGGTATAACCCCTCTGTTGTGCTCTTTCTCCTCTGCAAATGTAAGAGGACAGTATTTAGTAGTTGTATACGAACAAGGACATAGAGGGGAAACAAAGTACCCAGATGAACCACAGACAAATTTTCTGTGTCGTGATTGTGAAGAAATGGAATGTTTTAAGAACTGGCGGAGGAAAACTCCATGTCCATAGCATTGAATGCAGATACATCGGAGCCCAATAGGTTCTGGAACCTATACAGCAGTCGATCAAGGGTTGAGAGGCAGGCCCCAGGAGCCGGAGCTCGTGCCTCCCACAATACACCCAGGTGGGTACACAGCCGGGCGGGTACTGGGAGAGAGTAGACGGGTCGGCACTTCTCTTATCACACTGGACACTACTGCTGATTCAAGGTCGTTTTGGAGCCGTTTTCTTAATCCTGGTAAATCCTCTTGCTCCATTTTCTTCCGTTTCCTCCTTCCTCCCCGTCCTCTTCCTCCTCCTCCTCCTCCTTCTTTCTTCTCCTCCTCCTTCTTTCTTCTCCTCCTCCTCCTTCTCCTCCTCCTCCCCCTTCTCCTTCCCTTCCCCTATTCCTCCCCCCTCCCCCTCTTCCTCCTCTCTTCCTCCTCCTCCCGTACACATGAAGATCTGGTTACTCGACCCCCCTCTCTCCCTTACCATGAATCGAACCACCATTTGTGGCATCTTCAACTTGGCCCCAGTAACCCAGCTGATCTTGTTGACCCTCTGTACCTTACTGGGCCTCCAGCTCTCACACTCACTCTTGAGTGGACCTCTGGCCTCCAGCTCTCACCCCTCACTCACTCTTGAGTGGACCTCTGGCCTCCAGCTCTCACACTCACTCACTCTTGAGTGGACCTCTGGCCTCCAGCTCTCACACTCACTCACTCTTGAGTGGACCTCTGGCCTCCAGCTCTCACACTCACTCACTCTTGAGTGGACCTCTGGCCTCCAACTCTCACCCTCCCTCACTCTTGAGTTAATTTTTTAATAGGTTGTATTTGTAACGTTTCTATCCATGGGTGGCCTGCCTACTAACATGTACTACAACCCTTCGCTCACTAATACGTTGCTTTCGTTACGGAATTGACCAATCCGTGAACAAAAAAATTGCGACGTATTGATACGAATTAAAGCAATGTGAAATTGAGGTTATCTACACATGGGCCTCGATGGGTTGGTTGGGTTGGTACGTTTTATGGTTAGGGGGGAAACCGTTGTAATTTTTGACGTGGTGGTAAATCAGGATTCCGGACATAGTTCTGTCCGGGGAAGAAATATTATTATCATAGAACCAGTTGCTAGCCGTGCCGCGCGTGCGCATGCGTACAAGGAATATGCCGTGAGGTAATTGTGAGGGGGGCGGCGTGAGGTAATTGTGAGGGGGGGCGGCGTGAGGTAATTGTGAGGGGGGCGGCGTGAGGTAATTGTGAGGGGGGGCGGCGTGAGGTAATTGTGAGGGGGGGCGGCGTGAGGTAATTGTGAGGGGGGGGGCCGTGAGGTAATTGTGAGGGGGGCGCCGTGAGGTAATTGTGAGGGGGGGCGGCGTGAGGTAATTGTGAGGGGGGCGGCGTGAGGTAATTGTGAGGGGGGGCCGTGAGGTAATTGTGAGGGGGGGCGCCGTGAGGTAATTGTGAGGGGGGGCGCCGTGAGGTAATAGTGAGGAGAGAGCCTATAGCCAGTATGAGAATATGAAGCACGTGGAACGGGTATGAAGACAAGCAGCTGGGATAGTAAGAAAGGACGGAACGGTGCCCAACCACTTGGACCGTTGGGTATCGAACACCGGCCTGCAAAAAAGCGAGACCTCCGCTGTTCCGTCCAGTTCAAGTGGATGGGTGTGAGAGGGACGGATATCTGTGCCTTCGTCGTCCCTAGATTGTTTCCCTCTGGATTTGAATTTGAATTAGGATGGACAGGTTTGTGTCCCTCGCCAGTGTGGCCCAGATATTTGGCCCACCTCGGCCACAGTTGGCACAGGTCCTTGGACATTTGTGGGGAATGTTTTAATGAGCGTGTGTCCCCCCCCCCCTCTTCCCCTCGGTGTATGCTGTCCCCCCCCTCTGTGGCGTAGTCACCTCTCTCTGTGGCGTAGTCCCCTCTCTGGCGTAGTCCCCTCTCTCTCTGGCGTAGTCCCCTCTCTCTCTGGCGTAGTCCCCCCTCTTTCCCCTGTTACGTCACAACGCACAAGTCATGGGTAGTCCCCATGGCTTGTGTCTCCCCTCCCCCTATCCTGATGTGCCCCCCCAACCCCCTTCATTTAAGCGTGTGGTCCTGCCCTAGTGGTGAGTGTGTAGTGGTGTCCACCACAGTGTACTGGACAACCAGGCTTCCGTCTTGAGGAACCTTTAGATTTATCTTGACACGTTGCTGCTCAATTTCAAAGCTATTATTTGACATAACATGAATGGTAAGGACTCCTGCTGGTTATCTTGAGGTTATCTTGAGATGATTTCGGGGCTTTTTAGTGTCCCCGCGGCCCGGTCCTCGACCAGGCCTCCACCCCCAGGAAGCAGCCCGTGACAGCTGACTAACACCCAGGTACCTATTTTACTGCTAGGTAACAGGGGCATAGGATGAAAGAAACTCTGCCCATTGTTTCTCGCCGGCCCCTGGGATCGAACCCAGGACCACGGGATCATAAGTCCAGCGTGCTGTCCGTTCGGCCGACCGGCTCCTCACTGGTGGTGACAGTTCCAGCGTCGGAACATGAATAGAACAAAATAGAGAAGTTATTTATTTTCAACAAACTGGCAACATTTTCAATACTCATCATCTAATACATTTTAAACGGAATGTAGCTGTTGATGGAAGGTTAACTAGTAGTCTTGGCTTCCCTTAAACACTAGGTTAACTAAGAAATCTCTGGTGCAAGCTGTTCCCTCAACTTGCAATTGACAGCAATTCCCTTGGATCCAGTTGACAGCTTCCACTTTGGTAATGAACTAGGATCCACCAGGGTGTAAATTTGCACACTTTGGGCCCTTGAAGACCTGAGCCTACACCCTTGACCCCCCCCCCCAAACCCCTCACTCTTTCCCCTCAAAACCCTGCGCCTTGGCCCTCTTCCCCATTCCCTGGCACATCATCCTGACTCCCCCAACCCCCCGCTCCCCTAACCCCCGCTCCCCCAACCCCTCGCTCCCCCAACCCCTCGCTCCCCCAACCCCTCGCTCCCCCAACCCCTCGCTCCCCGAACCCCTCGCTCCCCGAACCCCTCGCTCCCCTAACCCCTCGCTCCCCCAACCCCTCGCTCCCCCAACCCCTCGCTCCCCCAACCCCTCGCTCCCCCAACCCCTCGCTCCCCCAACCCCTCGCTCCCCCAACCCCTCGCTCCCCCAACCCCTCGCTCCCCCAACCCCTCGCTCCCCCAACCCCTCGCTCCCCCAACCCCTCGCTCCCCCAACCCCTCGCTCCCCCAACCCCTCGCTCCCCCAACCCCTCGCTCCCCCAAACCCCCGCTCCCCCAAGACTCGCTTCCCTTGCACGGTCCGTTTATAGCCTCCTTCCCCAAGACCTCCAAACTGCCGCGTGATCGACTCCCGGACGAGAGGACCTCAGCGCATCATGTCGTTGGGGCGGGATTGACTGCCTCTCCGGGCGGCTCTTATATAGTGGGTGACTGGCCGCTGCTGGCGGGACAGCTCTCTCAGCTTCGTCAAGTTCTTTATTGTCCTCCCGCGTGATGGCGTCCTCGCCAAGACGGTAAATTCAAGTCGTCTTTGAGTCTGTCTGTCCTGGTTGGTTGATCCTCCTTGGTAAATCGGCTTTCAGTAGTGGAGAAAATTGCGTGGGTTCGACAGTCCTGTAGATAGCAGGTCAGTGCGGCTCGTGAATCCCCTTTGCTAGCTTAGGGATAAGAGATAGACTAACAACGTTCCATAAGTCGCAAGCCTCTTTGGTTCTGTTGGAGCTCCACGGATTGATTCTTCCCAAGGAGTCAAGCACAGGTTATTACAACTCAATTGTTGAATTTAAAAATGTATACGGCGGTAATGAGTTGTTACGACACCGGGTAAAAAGCTGTTCAGTAATTCAGTCGGGTGGTGATTGGGTGGGCACGTTGCCCCAAAAATGCTGCTGAGTGCTTCAGCTAGTTGGAGGATGGAGGTGGTGTCTGTGGGTGGTAGGCACGGGTGGATGGTAAGAAAGTAGGTAGATTACTAATAATGGTCAAAGAGTGTCCGAAACCGATCTAAACGTATACAATAAGACTCGTTACAGAGCTGAGGAAACTGGACCTCGCCACACAAGAAAGGGAAAACAGGAATAATACAACACCGTTCATAATTCGAAGGACAGTCGAGAAATTAGTCAAAGAAAGTGACGTTTGAAGTAAGAAAGTGTAGACCTCAGAGTCCTGGCTGGAGACGACATAACCCCCCCCCCCCCCTCTTTAACCCCCACCCTTCAACCCCCACCCCTTCAACCCCCCCCCACCCTTTCAACCCCCCCCCCCACACACACATCAGGAAGAGACTCTTCAGTTTAAGAGCCTCACAACAGGTGTGCTTGTATAGCCTCTCCAGACACACACCTCCTCGCCATACCTGGACGGTGCCTTTACACACCTGGCTGCTGAGAGACACCTGGAGATAATGGTGGATAGTTAGGATAGGCGGCACCAGACATCTTGAGATAGTGCCAGGGAGCGGGGATGGACGACACTGAGGGTCTTAGATAATACCACATACCCAGGACAAGCCGTGCTAGACAATGCCAAATTGCTAGATTGGCGGCGCCAGGCAGTTGGAGATTGTGCCCGATACCCAAGATTAGGTTGGCGCTGGCGCCTTGGGTTCGACCTAGGCGCCCTCGGTCGATTCAGGCAGGCGGCCCTAGGTTCACTCAGCAGCTGGGGTCACCCAGCAGCTGGGGTCACTCAGCAGCTGGGGTCACCCAGCAGCTAGGGTCCCCCTAGGTCCACCTAGCAGCTGGGGTCCCCCAGGTCCACCCAGCAGCTAGGGTCCCCTTCACTTATGGACCAGAGTTCGACCCCTCATTAATCATAAGAAATAATTTGGTATATATATTCATGTTTTGATTAATACTTCAGTAATTTATAGCGTGTGTTTGTTAATTTATATGTTCGTTAGTACGGCGCGGAGGCATAGAGAGGCACGTGTATTTAACGATGCTGTTACTGATGCTTTCATGCTGCTGCTTATGGCATGCTGATACTGATGTCAATCAAGCTAGAAAGTAACTTTTTCTTAAGAGGGAGCCGGTCGGCCGAGCGGACAGCACACTGGACTTGTGATCCTGTGGTCCCGGGTTCGATCCCGGGTGCCGGCGAGAAACAATGGGCAGAGTTTCTTTCACCCTATGCCCCTGTTACCTAGCAGTAAAAATAGGTACCTGGGTGTTAGTCAGCTGTCACGGGCTGCTTCCTGGGGGTGGAGGCCTGGTCGAGGACCGGGACGCGGGGACACTAAATCCCCGAAATCATCTCAAGATAACCTCAAGATAAGATACTAAACTACACCTCAGACGGATAAAGTAATTTAGGATATTTCTACCTTCGTCTATTTAAGGTCCCCGAAAGGGCTCCTAAAACCATATTGTGCCCGAATATGAATCATATTTCACATTCCATAACTGATGTCATTCCGCGCCTCTCCCCCTTCTGCCGCCGAACGGGAGAGTTAGCAGGCAGCCAGCCCCTTCAGAGTTGCAGGTGTGGCAGGTGTGTGGCGGGTGTGGAGGTGGTCACCGTACCCTGGTGGCGACCTTGTGCCCGTCCTGCTGGAAGACTGCACACGGAGCTAGGTGTTGTGGGGTCCTCTGTTAATGACACGTTTGTAAACGGCGTCCTGCTCGCTATGGTGGCCACGCCCATGCTGAGAGGAGGTAGGGAGATGCTTCTCCCTGCCTCTCTCCCTTGTGGTAGGGAGATGCCTCTCCCTGCCTCTCTCCCTTGTGGTAGGGAGAGGCAGGAACCACGACGTTCGGTATGGTGTTCCTTGTGGTAGGAATAGTCCTGCCTCTCCTCCCTACCACCCTTCCTCTCCTCCCAACCACCCTGCCTCCCCTACCCCTTATAATGGTGCGTTACCTTGAGGTTACCTTGAGGTGCTTCCGGGGCTTATCGTCCCCGCGACCCGGTCGTCGACCAGGCCTCCTGGTTGCCGGACTAATCAACCAGGCTGTTGGACGCGGCTGCTCGCAGCCTGACGTATGAGTCACAGCCTGGTTGATCAGGTAAGGGCACTATTCCGTGTGTATATACATTCCTTACAATGGATCAATTTGTTAATCCCCCCCCTAATAAATGTTAATAAATATATTTTAATTTAACAATTAAATTACAAGTTTTAGTTAATTTATTTTTTTGAAAGTAGCGTTCCTTATAACCGTCGTCCCGTCAAAGCCAACTTGGCACTTTATATAATAGCTTCGGCTATCAGGAATAAACGGCTAAGAAATAATAAAAAAAAATATTCGTTGGAACAGGTAACCGGCCAGAGTAAAAATGTCGGATTGGCGAAGCATCTCCACCGGTGTTGGTGAAAAAGCGGACGAAACTTTGGACGAGAGAGAGACAAGCCCACGTGGTCGTTACTGTTGTTAGTCTCGCAAAAAGTGTTGGGCAAAAGAGCCTTAATGGGAGGGTTGGCACATGGCGTGGTGGCCCTGGCGGCGGAGGCTGAAATACGACTCAGCCGGCATCTTCTTGTTCTGTTGTTGAGATAAGAAGAGACAACTTAAGAAGATTTTGTTTAGGGGGAGGGATAGGTAAGGGGAGGGGTGAGGGATGGATAGACGAGGGGCAGGAGGGGTTGCGGGAAGGGATAGGAGACGGCCGGGCAGGAGAGAGTGGGAGAGGAGAGTAGTAAGAGGGGAATAAGTGGGAAAGGATGAGATTAGGAGGAAATAGAATAGGAGAGGGACAGGAGAGGAGGAGGGGGGAGGGCTAGGAGGCAAGAGGGTTACTAATAGTGAGGAGGAGACTTAAGGGGTGAAACATTAGGGATACTAATGGGCATGTTAGGAACAAATCCACAAGGGCCGTGACGAAGATTCGAACCTGCATCCGGCAGCATCCCAGACACTGCCTTAATCGACTGAGCTACGATAGGGTAAAAGGGTTGAAACCGAAGTTCTACTGAACTTACCGGATCCCGTAGCCTCTCCGAGGCACAAACCAGGCTTTTACACAACCCCCCCCCCCCCTGCACATGTGGAGTGGTGAAGGGGGGGGGGGTGGGAGGAAGAAACCCGTCGGGTCGCATAGTACATCGTATCTTGACGTATAGATCATCTTAAGAACTACTGATGTACGAACAATCATGGCGGCTGGTAAAAGTGACGTGATGTCCCGTTTTCTATACGTAGGTCCTCGGTTAGGTTAGGTTCGGGCAATTTAGCACATCAATAGGACGTTGGGCTGGCTAGAACGAGGGTGGGCTATATAGGGAGAAGGACTACTCGTAGTTTGGGGTTTACGGGCTCACCATAGCCCGTGCTACATGGACACTACGTTCTGAGTAGCTAATTCAAAAACAACAACAACATCGTAGTTCGGTAGGACTACTCGGAGGACTACGCTGAGGGAACTACAACAAGGATGAGACGGGGGGGGGGAGGAGGAAAGGAAGTATCAGGGGGAAAGCGCCAAGCCATCACGACTATATAGCACTGGAAAAGGGGTCAGGATAAGCATTTAGGAAGGGACGGGAGGAAAAGGAATGGTGCCCAACCACTTGTGGACGGTCGGGGATTGAACGCCGACCTGCATAAAGCGAGACCGTCGCTCTACCGTCCAACAGCGGCACAGACAGAAAGAGACAGGGAAGACGGGTGAATAATGAGCATGAGAACAGACGCTACCAGATGATGGAAAGGCCAGACACAACAGACCACTAAACTGATCATACCCACGCTCGTGAACGGAAGGAATAAGAAATAGGTCAAATTTGAACCGTTTTGGCATTACTATACATTGCAGGATTGCCACCTGCGCGCGTCTGTGTCAGGAGCAAACTGTGGGAAACTACTGGTTAAGAGTTCTGTATATACTCCCTCAAATAATATAAACATTATATTAATAATAATAATAATAATAATAATAATAATAATAATATTAATAATATTAATAATAATAATAATAATAATAATAATAATAATATTAATAATATTAATAATAATATACAGGTCAAAGCGAACACGTCAGAGTGAGGCATCAAGGGGAAGGGTGACGTAAGGGAAGGGGGAGATAGGGTAAAGAAGGGGAATTCATTCAGGTTACAGTGAAGAGAGTAGTAAAGATGGTTATAGCGAAGAAAGTATGTACAGTCACTATAGTATATAGTGAAGATGTAAGACAATTGAAAGGGGAGACGGGAGAAGATGAAAGGAGAGGGGGGGCAAGGGGAAAAGAGGAGAGGAAAGAGAGCAGGGGGAAAATGAGTAGACAGGCCGGGTTATATATATATATATATATAATATATATATATATATATATATAATATATATATATATATATATATATATATATATATATATATATATATATATATATATATATATATATATATATATATATAAAATATCAGTGGCCGGCGTGACGTGTGGTGATGCGAGTCATATCTACCACACCAAAACAACACATTGGCCGCTGTCGTAACAAATGAAGCGCTGTCTTACTCCTGTGCTCGCCAGATAAATATTTAGATTTGTGATTAAGTCAAACTTTACGATGCGGCCGCCGATAACACCCACTCCGGGACCTTTGTTTAAAACACAGTACTCGGGAGGACCCTTAAAAGATGGGACTAACCAAGTTATAATGGAGGATAAAAGGGCAGCAAACACTCTGAATGAATACCTCAGTGGTCACACTAGGGAGATTAGATGTTTAAAGGAGGTGAGGAGGCTCAATTAGGAGACCTATAATATGCGACATGATTTGGAGGAAGGGAAAATATCAGGGAAAGCGCCAGGCCATTACAACTATATAGTACCTGGAAGGTGTTAGGATAAGGGTTTGGGGTGGGACGGGGGAAAGGAATGGTGCCCAATCACTTGGACGGTCGGGGATTGAACGCCGACCTGCATGAAGCGAGACCGTCGCGATGAGTGTTGACAAACTTCAAGACTCTTAAGCCCCAGATGCGAAAAATGTCGAAAATGTAAGAACTTGCATGTTGGCCCGAACTCTAGAAATTCTCTCTCTAGAAATTTAGAGAGGTTATCTTCTTGAGGTTATCTTGAGATGATTTCGGGGCTTTAGTGTCCCCGCGGCCCGGTCCTCGATCAGGCCTCCACCCCCAGGAAGCAGCCCGTGACAGCTGACTAACACCCAGGTACCTATTTTACTAAAGAGAGAGAGAGAGAGATTGACATTGAGGGAAGAAGGGCGTAACAACCCACGTCACAACTACCAAATTACCAACTGTATCTTGCAGCAGATTGATGAAGGAAAGCGCCGGGGAGTCAGGATCCACCATTCACTGAAAGTTTCACAACAAGTTGGAGTGGCAGTAAAAAAAAACTAACCAAACCCTAGGACACAATCTACTAACACATTTGTGTTAGTAGATTTTTTTTTTAGTATATCGGGCGAAGCAATATACCCTCAGTCCCTCAAAGAGGGACAGAGGGTATGTCACTCTCTATTCCTCTTGTGGGTCACTCTCTGTCCCCTATGTGTCACCCCTGTCCCCCATGTGTCACCCCTGTCTCCCATGTGTCACCCCTGTCCCCCATGTGTCACCCCTGTCTCCCATGTGTCACCCCTGTCTCCCATGTGTCACCCCTGTCTCCCATGTGTCACCCCTGTCCCCCATGTGTCACCCCTGTCTCCCATGTGTCACCCCTGTCTCCCATGTGTCACCCCTCTCCCACGTGTCTCTCTAAAACTATCGAGCACAGGAACAAATGTATTTTAAGTGAATCAGCAGCCAAGAAAAGCTATATAAAATACTATCAATAAATAAATACATATTAGCGCCTTGACTGGTATAAAGTCACCACTGGAGAGTTCAAGGTTCCTGATAGCAAGATTTGGCGTTTAGTCTAGTGGAAGAATTATTTTCTCTCGCCCACCACACTATTTGCGCCTGCAGGGTTGAGATTTAGCTCTTGGTTCCCGGCATATTAACCTATGGTTATGTAATGGCGCCTTCTTTGTTTCTCTTACCTACTTTTGGAATTATGATTGCGTTCGCTTCGACAACCTGCTCCTTTATCTGATTCCAACTTGTTATTACTTTTACGTTAAAATAGAATTTTCTCGGTATCTTTGTGACTCTGATTCTCCAGCTTCCATCCATTCCCTCTTGTTCTGTTGGTGTAAATTGTTAACATTTCCCTTCCCACTCTGTCAAGCCTTCTCTCTCTCTCTCTCTCTCTCTCTCCCTCTCTCTCTCTCTCTCTCTCTCTCTCTCTCTCTCTCTCTCTCTCTCTCTCTCTCTCTCTCTCTCTCTCTCTCTCTCTCTCTCTCTCTCTCTCTCTCTCTCTCTGTCTCTCTGTTTCTCTGTCTCGCTCTCTCGCTCTCTCGCTCTCTCGCTCTCTCGCTCTCTCGCTCTCGCTCTCTCGCTCTCTCTCTCTCTCTCTCTCTCTCTCTCTCTCTCTCTCTCTCTCTCTCTCTCTCTCTCTCTCTCTCTCTCTCTCTCTCTCTCTCTCTCTCTCTCTCTCTCTCGACGTTTCGGTCCACGACGTTTCGGTCCACGACGTTTCGGTCCACGACGTTTCGGTCCGTCCTGGACCATTCTCAAGTCGATTGTCGACTTGAGAATGGTCCAGGACGGACCGAAACGTCGTCGTCTCCTCATCTTGTAGTGTGTGGTCTGGTCAACATAGAATAGGTCCAAGTACTGTTCTCCTTCAGACCTCAGTGGTCAGTTGTCGCAGCTGTGACGATGCCGTCCGCCAAGGATGTGTGGTGGTTGTGGTGGCTGAGGGCATCCTGGATCCCTACCACCACCCACCACCACACAAGCTGGGAGAGGCAGCCGTCTTGAAGCGAGGCTCATCAGGTTGTTGTTGTTAAAGATTTAGCTACTCAGGACGAAGTGTCCATGTAGCACGGGCTATGGTGAGCCCGTAAACTCCCCCCCATCGCTCATCAGGTGATCACCGCCCATTATATAGTCCCCCTTGACCGGCCTGATTTATTGATCAACTCAACTAAATCCTGATAAATAAAGGACTGTTTCGTGTTTCTGCGGCCCTAATTAAAATATTTCTCTTATACCGTTGGCCGTCATTTTTTGTTGGTGCTTATGGTCCTTGGCAGCACGAGCGATTAGATCCGTAATGGTTGAACAGCCTTCATCCCCAGCGAGGAACGAAGGGGGGGGGGCAGTGGGGAGGGGGGGGGGGACATGGAGGATGCCTGTCACTGCCACAGATTACTCCCAACACCACAACCCTATTACCGCACCGAGAGCTAAAGAGGCCGGATAGGTGGTGAATATAGCCCCTCTTGGCCACCGCTTCTGCCTTATCCGGCTTTCTTCAAGGTCAGTATTTATAGTGGTAACTCGTAGACAAACGAGACTGTTCTCTGGATGTCGTTGGCTATGTTACGGAGCTGAGGCCAGATTCACGAAGTAGTTACGCGAGTACTTACGAACGTGTACACCTTTTCTCAGTCTTTGGCGGCTTTGGTTACATTTATTAAACAGTTTAGAAGCATGAAAACTTGCCAGTCAACTGTTGTTATTGTCATAAACAGCCTCCTGGTGCTTCGGAGCTCATTAACTGTTTAATGATTGTAAACAAAGCCGCCAAAGATTGAGAAAAGATGTACAGGTGCGTAAGTGCTTGCGTAACTGCTTCGTGAATCTGGCCCTCTGGGCAGCTACCGCTCGATATGAGAGACAAGCTGGTAGTGGGTGATCCTCGGCGGCTTGTCACTCGTCCAAGCTGGAGTTTTAGAAAGTCGACGCCTGTGAACACCAGCCTCCGGCAGTGGGCGAGATCTGTCAGGTCGCTCGCCGTCGCTAGAGATGAGAAGATAACTTTGTTTACATACGGGCTCACCATAGCCCGTGCTACTTGGAACTTCTTGTTCCAAGTAGCGAATCTTAAACAACGAACTTCGTTTAATATTAAGTGCTTTTTCCGTGTGACACTTTAGGACAGGAGGCGGGTGATAGAGTCGGTTGGCCGAATGGACAGCACGCTGGACTTGTGATCCTGTGGTCCTGGGTTCGATCCCAGGCGCCGGCAAGAAACAATGGGCAGAGTTTCTTTCACCCTATGCCCCTGTTACCTAGCAGTAAAATAGGTACCTGGGTGTTAGTCAGCTGTCACGGGCTGTTTCCTGGGGGTGGAGGCCTGGTCGAGGACCGGGCCGCGGGGACACTAAAAGCCCCGAAATCATCTCAAGATAACCTCAAGATATGGAGGCTGCAGGTGATACCTCCAGTTGACCCGAGCACTGGAACCGGGTGACCATTCCAACCATTGGCTACATAAAACTTAACTGATTTTGATTAAGTTATTAATTAGCTAATGTAGGATTTCTATGGCCAATTCCAGGAGAAATGGTGATTGAGTTCAGAAAAAAACACGAGAAATGATGGCAAATGAGTCTTTTTTAACGAATAGGGGTGAGTGGATATAAATAGGGGCTGCCATATGTATGCCAATTTTGATGTATTCCTACGTGAGAATCTTACAGATAGTGGGTGGTTATCCACTGGAAATAAACCATCAATTATATCACATCAATTATTCACATCAATTATTCACCACACTAATATTTCCTTTATTTGTAAGACTATGTTTGAACTTAATTATCAAACATAAGATGTCATCGTAACTTTTCATTTAGAATCTTCACAAATTTTATCAGCTATAAAATATAGACCCCAAAACAAGTCATAAATAATCATGCACATCAACAAATGATCGTACAGAGATTAAATTATTTGTGACTGACGTTAAGATACTTAAAGAATATATATATTGCAATGAGTGGATGGTCTTAAAACGCACTCAAACAGGATGTGTTGAATAATGGTTGGTAGTAAAACACTGTTGCCAAGCCAGCAATGTCTGGTTGTAACACACACACACTAAGGTACCAACCAGTGCACACCAACCAACCAAGGTACCAACTCGTTACCAACACAAGGTAACCGCATTTGCCAGGCCAGCAATGGTTGATTGCAAAATGACTAATTGTCCAGAATATTTACTAACTCTCAGGGTGAGATTAACTACTCCAAATTACTCGACTAATATGTTAAAGGCTCTCTGAAGGAGCTGAAATTAAAGCAATTTAAACGAGCTAAGATATTCTTGGATTTACTAATTTTCTCCCGTATATTTGTTTCTTTTCATTCAACAGTTAGGTCAAAAATGTTCTCTATTTCGTTACTTTGCTTTTAATAAATTAAAATATTAAGGTTTTTTTATCAAGTCTTTTCTCTCTCTCTCTCTCTCTCTCTCTCTCTCTCTCTCTCTCTCTCTCTCTCTCTCTCTCTCTCTCTCTCTCTCTCTCTCTCTCTCTCTCTCTCTCTCTCTCTCTCTCTCTCTCTCTCTCTCTCTCTCTCTCTCTCTCTCTCTCTCTCTCTCTCTCTCTCTCTCTCTCTCTCTCTCTCTCTCTCTCTCTCTCTCTCTCTCTCTCTCTCTCTCTCTCTCTCTCTCTCTCTCTCTCTCTCTCTCTCTCTCTCTCTCTCTCTCTCTCTCTCTCTCTCTCTCTCTCTCTCTCTCTCTCTCTCTCTCTCTCTCTCTCTCTCTCTCTCTCTCTCTCTCTCTCTCTCTCTCTCTCTCTCTCTCTCTCTCTCTCTCTCTCTCTCTCTCTCTCTCTCTCTCTCTCTCTCTCTCTCTCTCTCTCTCTCTCTCTCTCTCTCTCTCTCTCTCTCTCTCTCTCTCTCTCTCTCTCTCTCTCTCTCTCTCTCTCTCTCTCTCTCTCTCTCTCTCTCTCTCTCTCTCTCTCTCTCTCTCTCTCTCTCTCTCTCTCTCTCTCTCTCTCTCTCTCTCTCTCTCTCTCTCTCTCTCTCTGCCGTGTAGTCTGGTATACAAGTAAACCAAAGTGAATTCCTTAATATTTTAAGCTGTGTGTTTCTTACCAAAAAAAAGTAATTAACTATTCTCCTGCAACAAAATTTGCGAATGAATTTAGTTTATTCATCTATGTGTACTCATCCACGTGTATTCACCTCTTGTACTCAGCCTTGAGTACTCACGATTTTATTCTAGTGAAGGATCTTTTCTTAAGCCTCGCCTTTCGGCTATAAACAATATAATGCAATAACCCTTACCATTTTTTATCCTATTAACATATAGGCCTACAACTTCTGTAGGCCTCAACTTTTCATCAAGTTCATCGCACTCTTTAAGTGAGCGTGTGAGTGTGCGCACAGACCAGCGAATTTTGTTCAAAGTTATTCATTGCGGGATACAATGAATAATGTGAATTTCGTCTATACATGTTAGCAAAAAACGCTTCTAAGAAAGTGGTGTTGGTTTTAAACTGGGAACTGTTTTAATTCACTGTTGACTGACAGAATGTCGAAGGTGTTTGACTGTCGCCAGTGAGGGACGCTTTTAACGCGCTTGTAGCGTGAGTTCTCTGGTGTTTGAGAGGCCGCTGAGTGAGCGAGTTATCTCCTGGAGATAAGATTCGGTGGTATAGCTTGTCTGGCTTGATGGGCGTGTGTGTGTGTGTGTGTGTGTGTGTGTTTTGTGTGTGTGTGTGTACTCACCTAGTACTCGCCTAGTTGTGCTTGCGGGGGTTGAGCTCTGGCTCTTTGGTCCCGCCTTTCAACCGTCAATCAACTGGTGTACAGGTTCCTGAGCCTACTGGGCTCTGTCATATCTACACTTGAAACTGTGTATGGAGTCAGCCTCCACCACATCTCTTCCTAATGCATTCCATTTGTCAACCACTGTGACACTAAAAAAGTTCTTTCTAATATCTCTGTGGCTCATTTGGGCACTCAGTTTCCAGTGTGTGTGTGTGTGTGTGTGTGTGTGTGTGTGTGTGTGTGTGTGTGTGTGTGTGTGTGTGTGTGTGTGTGTGTGTGGAGGGTGTGTTCGGGAGGTAAAAGAATGTGTACTCATCATGCTACATTTTAAAGGTCTTTAACGACGTTGTCAATGAACTGATAGCGAGGTGCGAGTAATATCTGCATCAACACCTGCTCGTGTATTTTCTGTAGAAACGCCTGTTATTGTTATTAATTATACTGAAATATGTGTGTTTACACTAGCGTCTGTGATATCGAAGCGGCCATGATATCTTTGAATTAGGTAAATCACCTGTAATATCTAAGTCCTTCCTCCTCTTTCTATCGTACATATATTGACGTAATGGACAGTTAGAAAGTGGAATTTAGACAAACCTGAAAATGTTATATATATATATATATATATATATATATATATATATATATATATATATATATATATATATATATATATATATATATATATATATATATATTGCTAATAAAACCAAATCAAACCGTCCTAGGCCTAATAAAATTCCTTTCTGAGGCTTAAGAGAGTACATATATGGGCTATAACAGGCCTAAAATTATTTAATTTTAGTTTTTAGCTTTATTTTTTCCCGACTCTGTATAGTGAAAAAAAGCAAATTCTACAATGCAATTCTTCATTACGTGAATATATGTACGATGGTGTACATAGTTACAAGACGTACTATCTAAGCTGGAGGATGGGTTATTATAATGCTATATGCATATATACAACTGTATTGTTGTGGCCATGTAATAACCTGTTTTCTTCCTCTCTACAGGTGAGTGTGGCGGGCCCATGAGCTACAGGTGTGTGTGACAGACCCATGAGTTACAGGTGAGTGGGACAGATCCATGAGTTACAGGTGTGTGGGACAGACCCATGAGTTACAGGTGAGTGGGACAGATCCATGAGTTACAGGTGTGTGGGACAGACCCATGAGTTACAGGTGAGTGGGACAGATCCATGAGTTACAGGTGAGTGGAACAGACCCATGAGCTACAGGTGTGTGTAACAGACCCATGAGCTACAGGTGTGTGTGACAGACCTACGAGCTATAGGTGTGTGTAACATACCCATGAGCTACAGGTGTGTGTAACATACCCATGAGCTACAGGTGTGTGAGACAGACCCATGAGTTACAGGTGAGTGGGACAGATCCATGAGTTACAGGTGAGTGGAACAAACCCATGAGCTACAGGTGTGTGTAACAGACCCATGAGCTACAGGTGTGTGTGACAGACCTACGAGCTATAGGTGTTTGTAACATACCCATGAGCTACAGGTGTGTGTAACATACCCATGAGCTACAGGTGTGTGAGACAGACCCATGAGTTACAGGTGAGTGGGACAGATCCATGAGTTACAGGTGAGTGGAACAAACCCATGAGCTACAGGTGTGTGTAACAGACCCATGAGCTACAGGTGTGTGTGACAGACCTACGAGCTATAGGTGTTTGTAACATACCCATGAGCTACAGGTGTGTGTAACATACCCATGAGCTACAGGTGTGTGAGACAGACCCATGAGTTACAGGTGAGTGGGACAGATCCATGAGTTACAGGTGAGTGGAACAAACCCATGAGCTACAGGTGTGTGTAACAGACCCATGAGCTACAGGTGTGTGTGACAGACCTACGAGCTATAGGTGTTTGTAACATACCCATGAGCTACAGGTGTGTGTAACATACCCATGAGCTACAGGTGTGTGAGACAGACCCATGAGTTACAGGTGTGTGTGACAGACCCACAAGTCTCTCGTCGTGAGGGCTCAGATGTGTCACCCAGTGAAGAACATGTGACAACACCGTACCTCGGGTGTCTAAAGTGAACATGTGTCTGGTTATGTCGGAGGTTTGGTGGATGAGTGGGGTGGTGTAAGAAAGGTTTGGTGGATGAGTAGGGTGGTGTAAGAAAGGTTTGGTGGATGAGTGGGGTGGTGTAAGAAAGGTTTGGTAGATGAGTGGGGTGGTGTAAGGGGGGGGTTTTATGGATGAGTGGGTGGTGTAAGGGGGGGTTTGATGGATGAGTGGGTGGTGTAAGGGGGGGTTTGGTGGATGAGTGGGTGGTGTAAGGGGGGGTTTGGTGGATGAGTGGGTGGTGTAAGGGGGGGTTTGATGGATGAGTGGGTGGTGTAAGGGGGGGTTTGATGGATGAGTGGGTGGTGTAAGGGGGGGTTTGATGGATGAGTGGGTGGTGTAAGGGGGGGTTTGGTGGATGAGTGGGTGGTGTAAGGGGGGGTTTGGTGGATGGGTGGGTTTAAGGGTGTTGTGATGGATGAATGGATGAAAAGGAGGAAAGGGGATGGGGGTGATGGATATAAAAACGGCGCAGGAGGAATGAAACAAGGTGAGATGTGGGTGATGATGAGCTGTACATGCATATAAGCTCACCAGAGCTGGTAGGAGGTGGTGTACGAACAGGTAAGCTCACCAGAGCTGTAGAGAGCTGTACGAAACAGGTAATCTCATCGGACATTGACCGACGGGAGATGGCGGAGAAGCTGGAGTACGAAACAGTTCCTCAAGGAGGAGGAATGGGGGGGTGTGGGGAAGTGTACGAACAGACAAGCTCCCCCAAGACAGCGTGGGGGAGCGGGAGAAGGGACGAGTCGTAACAATGCAACAACTTCATTATTCCCTTAATTACCTGCATACCTGCATTGTTACTAGTGAGAGTTGCCTCCACACGCTCGTAAATTCGCTGGACATACCTGCTTGTTCTTGTACACTAAACCTCGTCATTACTGTATTATTTACATTTTTATATGCTAATTACTGCATTAATGCATAAAAAATTATTGAGAGAGAGAGAGAGAGAGAGAGGGAGAGAGAGAGAGGGGGAGAGAGAGAGAGGGGGAGAGAGAGAGAGAGAGAGAGAGAGAGAGAGGGAGAGAGAGAGAGGGGGAGAGAGAGAGAGGGAGAGAGAGAGAGAGAGAGAGAGAGAGAGAGGGAGAGAGAGAGAGAGAGGGAGAGAGAGAGAGAGAGAGAGAGAGGGAGAGAGAGAGAGAGAGAGAGAGAGAGAGAGGGAGAGAGAGAGAGAGAGAGAGAGAGAGAGAGAGAGAGAGGGGGGGAGAGAGAGAGAGAGAGGGGGAGAGAGAGAGAGAGAGAGAGAGGGGGAGGGAGGGAGGGAGGGAGGGAGGGAGGGAGGGAGGGAGAGAGGGAGGGAGAGAGAGAGGGAGGGAGAGAGAGAGAGAGAGAGAGAGAGAGAGAGAGAGAGAGAGAGAGAATGAGGAAACATGACAGACTTGAAGTAGTCATATATTTCTTCAACGTCTCCAAGTGCACTTGCGTCATCATGGATGAAAACCCCCAGAAAAATAATAATTCTTATTATTAAAGAAAATTTAAATGCAAAATTTTTTAAATGTTTTATACTGAATAAAGGTGAGCATTAAAACAAAATATGTAAATGCCTTACACATTATTAAAACGTAGTCTCTGAGGTTTTCTCCCATGATTTGAAGATAACATGGAAAAAAAATTTTACAATTCAATTTAATGAAGTAATTATAATATAGATGGTTTTTTGGAAATGCAGTCCCACTGTATTGTGTATATTTGAAGTTTGTATACCCCCTGTACCATAACCCAATGAGTGGGATTGGGTGGTTATAAATAGGAGCTGCCTCGTATGGGCCAATAGGCCTTCTGCAGTTAACATTGTTCTTATGTTCTTCTTATATCTTTCCACCCATATGCTTCAGTCTTGTCAACCATTATTCTTAGTCTTTCTAAGACATTGCAATGTGTGCATTTTTGTTGCAAAAAAATCCTTATTCGTGAGATTAAATTAAGTTTATCATCCTTCTCTGCATGTCTTCAAGTGAATTTGTGTCCATTCCACAGTTTGGTGACCAAAAGCGCCTTGCCAAGCCTAAACGAGGCCTAACAAGGGCAAGATAAAGCTAAACAATAATATTAGATTCGTTTTTAATGCTAACACTTCTAGAAATTAATTCCAATATCCTATTTGATTTATTCCGTGCAGTTGTGTCTTTATTTTTTGACTTAAGATAGCTAGTAATCGTGATTCCTATATCTTCCTGGTAGCCACACTGTCCACCTGGTATCTGCTATAACACTGATAACGAACACTATAACATTGATAACAAACACTATAACAATCTCAAAATCATGAATGTATTAGCATTCAGGAATTCTTGACTTGAATATTATATGGTTCACTAAACTGCTCTTAATATTCTCTGAAATCTTTGGCAAATACTTTGTCTAGTATTAGGGAGGCTGATCCTGATTCTTCGTTTGTTGTGAGCCTGATCCTGATTCCTCAATCCGTCCTCCTGTTTTGATAGTAGTTTTTGTAACTATGTGCACCATAGTACAAAGATTGACGTACTAAGCAGTTAGATAGTAGAATTTGGTACTATTCACTTCATAGAGTCCGACAAAAATGAAGCTAAACAAATTTAAATATTCCTAGGACTAGTGTGGCACACATATGTATTATATTAGGCCTCAGATATCGTGTATTAGGCCTAGGAAGGTTAGGTTAGTTTACTTTTGTCATTGCAACATAAATATAAAATATTTTCTAGTTTGTCAAAATTCAATACTACCGTTTTTTACTTTCTAATTGGTACGTACCAATTTGGTAATTGGTACGTAATTGGTTGTACGTTGGTATATGTACTATGGTCCTTATCGTTACTATAAGTACTACCAAAACAGGAGGTTGGGCTGGATTCTTCTTTCGCCGAGTCCTTTCCAGGTCATATGGTTGAATATCGCAAGGTCTCTATTGGATACCTTCCTTGCCTTATACTCTTTCCCAAATCCTCACATTCACAATGCATAAAATATTGCCTTCGACTCTCTCAGGCTGTCGATTTCTGACCTAAGGCGAGGTCATGACACGTTGAGGGTAATGACCCAGGCCCGAAAGATGCCCTGAAGAGCCCCTTCACTTGGAAATAACGCATCACCTCCCCGCAACAAATGGGTACACACTGAATAGGTTCAGATTCAGAATACACCTGGGTAAATGCTAGGTTTGGAAATAGGGTTCTTGGTTTATGGGACAAATTACCGGGTTAGCGTGAAAGACGTGAACTTGCTGGCTTGTTGCAAGCGTAAAGTAAATATATATGTGAAAGAGTTTGGGTGGATATAGAAAGTGTTGTGCATAGACCAGTAGAGCCTCGGCAGCCTAATTTATTCCTGTGTTCTTATGAGTGAGACAGAGTCGTGCTTCCATGCAGATGCTGGTATCACTAGGACGGTTATACTACTCAAGGATGGCCTAGAGTCAGATATACGCGCTTCACGCATAAGCTAAACCAATATCTACAAAAATAAATTATTATATGCGCACATTCAGATTCTCGCTAATATACACAAGCTTAAAAACGCATCTGCTTTATCACGGTACACAACGGCTGAGAATATATATATATATATATAATAAATTATATATATATATATATATATATATATATATATATATATATATATATATAGATATATATATATATATATATATATATATATATATATATAATATGAATATGAGATCTTTGAAGTGAAGCGCAACATCTCCCAAGAGTTTGTGTTTGTGTACTTCCCGGAGGAATGCAAACTCGGCTGATGGTAATATCAGATTGAATACCTTTCCGTCGGGTCATCAGTGGGGGGGGGGGACGTGGGGGGGGGTCATGTGGGTGTTGGGGGGTCCCATGGAGGAGCTCACAACTGAACCCTTTCTTTATATTTGTCGTTCCGTAAAAAATACAACTGACTTGTATGTTGTAAAAAAAATTTACAACTGTCAGAAAGGCACGAACCCAAGAACCCACCTAACGTTTCGCGGCTGATGTATAGAGAACGTCAGTATTACGATGCTTTAAATTCTACTAATACGTCGCATTTTTTGAAGGATTGGTGAACCCCGTTAAAAATGCGATGCATTAGGGTGAGAGAGGACGGGGCCAGAGCTGAGGGACGCTTCTGAACGCACCCTCACACTCTAAAAGTTATTCTAATCCAAACAATATAACAAGATAAAATAGTATAGTTAGACCTGGTGGCTCTGTTCACCTGGAATAAGGAAGTGTTCTCAACCGTCTTACACTGCCCGGGAAGCAAACTTTGGTCCAATCGCCTGTGATCAATAATTCAGAATACTCCAAGCATGCATAATATGTTAAGCTTGGTGGCGGGAGGCACATAGCTACTCCCTTGAGGTTCCTGCGGTGGTTCTGTGGCCGGGGAGGGTATAACTACCTCCACCTGGCTCACCTGGGACTCCTGCTTGAAGGGGAGGGTATAACTACCTCCACCTGGCTCACCTGGGACTCCTGCTTGAAGGGGAGGGTATAACCACCTCCACCTGGCTCACCTGGGACTCCTGCTTGAAGGGGAGGGTATAACCACCTCCACCTGGCTCACCTGGGACTCCTGCTTGAAGGGGAGGGTATAACCACCTCCACCTGGCTCACCTGGGACTCCTGCTTGAAGGGGAGGGTATAACTACCTCCACCTGGCTCACCTGGGACTCCTGCTTGAAGGGGTGGGTATAACAACCTCCACCTGGCTCACCTGGGACTCCTGCTTGAAGGGGAGGGTATAACTACCTCCACCTGGCTCACCTGGGACTCCTGCTTGAAGGGGTGGGTATAACAACCTCCACCTGGCTCACCTGGGACTCCTGCTTGAAGGGGAGGGTATAACCACCTCCACCTGGCTCACCTGGGACTCCTGCTTGAAGGGGAGGGTATAACTACCTCCACCTGGCTCACCTGGGACTCCTGCTTGAAGGGGAGGGTATAACTACCTCCACCTGGCTCACCTGGGACTCCTGCTTGAAGGGGAGGGTATAACCACCTCCACCTGGCTCACCTGGGACTCCTGCTTGAAGGGGAGGGTATAACCACCTCCACCTGGCTCACCTGGGACTCCTGCTTGAAGGGGAGGGTATAACCACCTCCACCTGGCTCACCTGGGACTCCTGCTTGAAGGGGAGGGTATAACCACCTCCACCTGGCTCACCTGGGACTCCTGCTTGAAGGGGAGGGTATAACTACCTCCACCTGGCTCACCTGGGACTCCTGCTTGAAGGGGAGGGTATAACTACCTCCACCTGGCTCACCTGGGACTCCTGCTTGAAGGGGAGGGTATAACCACCTCCACCTGGCTCACCTGGGACTCCTGCTTGAAGGGGAGGGTATAACTACCTCCACCTGGCTCACCTGGGACTCCTGCTTGAAGGGGAGGGTATAACTACCTCCACCTGGCTCACCTGGGACTCCTGCTTGAAGGGGAGGGTATAACTACCTCCACCTGGCTCACCTGGGACTCCTGCTTGAAGGGGAGGGTATAACTACCTCCACCTGGCTCACCTGGGACT
Organism: Procambarus clarkii; assembly: GCF_040958095.1. NCBI lineage: Eukaryota > Metazoa > Arthropoda > Malacostraca > Decapoda > Cambaridae > Procambarus > Procambarus clarkii. Next base: position 530,470 of record NC_091232.1, on the reverse strand, counting down.
CCTGCTTGAAGGGGAGGGTATAACTACCTCCACCTGGCTCACCTGGGACTCCTGCTTGAAGGGGAGGGTATAACCACCTCCACCTGGCTCACCTGGGACTCCTGCTTGAAGGGGAGGGTATAACTACCTCCACCTGGCTCACCTGGGACTCCTGCTTGAAGGGGAGGGTATAACTACCTCCACCTGGCTCACCTGGGACTCCTACTTGAAGGGGAGGGTATAACTACCTCCACCTGGCTCACCTGGGACTCCTGCTTGAAGGGGAGGGTATAACCACCTCCACCTGGCTCACCTGGGACTCCTGCTTGAAGGGGAGGGTATAACTACCTCCACCTGGCTCACCTGGGACTCCTGCTTGAAGGGGAGGGTATAACCACCTCCACCTGGCTCACCTGGGACTCCTGCTTGAAGGGGAGGGTATAACCACCTCCACCTGGCTCACCTGGGACTCCTGCTTGAAGGGGAGGGTATAACCACCTCCACCTGGCTCACCTGGGACTCCTGCTTGAAGGGGAGGGTATAACCACCTCCACCTGGCTCACCTGGGACTCCTGCTTGAAGGGGAGGGTATAACTACCTCCACCTGGCTCACCTGGGACTCCTGCTTGAAGGGGAGGGTATATCCACCTCCACCTGGCTCACCTGGGACTCCTGCTTGAAGGGGAGGGTATAACCACCTCCACCTGGCTCACCTGGGACTCCTGCTTGAAGGGGAGGGTATAACCACCTCCACCTGGCTCACCTGGGACTCCTGCTTGAAGGGGAGGGTATAACCACCTCCACCTGGCTCACCTGGGACTCCTGCTTGAAGGGGAGGGTATAACTACCTCCACCTGGCTCACCTGGGACTCCTGCTTGAAGGGGAGGGTATAACCACCTCCACCTGGCTCACCTGGGACTCCTGCTTGAAGGGGAGGGTATAACCACCTCCACCTGGCTCACCATTGGCCAGTGGCTGAGTGGTGATCGGGCTTCGGGTGACGCTAGGCCGCTGGACACCACGGACACAGGTGGTGATGCTGTGTGTTAAAATACTTGATAGGGTATTAAAACCAGTTATAGGTTACTCAGAAGTACAATCTCCTCACAACACCATCCATCACTCGGGCTTCATCCCGGTCTCACAATTGCTGCTGGGTGTACACGAGACGAAGATTGTAGTGGTGTTCAGTCGTCTCACTATGCCCAGGATTCGAACCTGGGTTTCCTTGCGAGGCGAGCGTGAGAGAGCGCTCTCCGCTGCATCCCAGACAATGTTTCCTTAGTAGTGGTGGTGGTTGACGTCGAATCTAGAATCTAGAATCATCAGAATCTAATAATTTTAACGAAAACGGTGGTGGTAAAACTGTGGTGTTTTGCATAATTGTCAAGCCTCCACCATTAAGATGTAAATAGATGTAATATTTTCTTAATCGTTTTTAATGCGTCATTCGAAGCAGACACGAAGGCTGCTCGTCCATAGCCCTGGATAAAGATACGACTCAAACCATGATTAGAAGTCCCGCAGAGTGAAATAATTTATTGAGCAACCCACTCAGGTTGGTAATAATAAACCGGTGTAGTGGCTTGAGTTATGTCGTGTTTTATTTATGGATTTAATAATCGGTTTATAAATTTACGTACCTGTATTATTTATTGTGTTAATTTATTGTGTGGTGATCGTCACTACCTCTAGTGTAGCGGGGCTCTGGTTATGTGAGTGTACACTGTGTGTGTGTGTGTGTGTGTGTGTGTGTGTGTGTGTGTGTGTGTGTGTGTGTGTGTGTGTGTGTGTGTGTGTGTGTGTGTGTTGATTATATTCTTGTTTAGGGCTTCTATCCCTCTGACTAGTACTCTTGCATCTTGGTTTAATTAAAAAAGAATTTCTTTGTCATATTTGTCCGAGGTTGACTTAAAATCATAAAATGTTACTGTAGAATGCATTACACTTATTATCAATTTACATAACGTTCCGAACCTACAAGATTCATTTTCAAGTAAGGAGACAGGATGATTGAAGAAAATTCAGCCACCCAGAGGTGGCTTGTACATGGTTATGCACGGGCATGAATAGCCCGTAAGTGGTAGATGTTTGGAGTGAATGTAATCTTTGGTCGTGAGAGGATATACTGTGTGCTGAGCTCACAGTATACTGTCAGCTCACATGTAAACTGTCAGTCTTACTATGTGGCTGCTATAGCGGGAGAGGATACTGCTTGACAGTATTGATGAGGGTGTCCAGCTGCTGGACACCTTTATTGACCAGAAGAGTGGCAGTATTGATGGCTTCAGGGTAGTTACTGCAAGATTCAGGAACTGTTAAAGCTCTTCTAAGGTCGTTGGTTGCTTCACATTCCAGGAGATAATGAAGTAGTTGCTTTTCTGTGATTGTTTGGCAGAAGATGCATTCCCAGTCTAAGGATTCACCAATTTTCCAGTTACATGGAAAAGAGGTGGCATGGGCATGAATAACCCGCAAAACCAATAGGTAGAGTGAACAGTTCCGTAATTTGAGTATTTATGGCGAGTTGTTCGACTTTTATGTGAATGGCTTCAAGAATTTGTAATCTTCTTATATCTTGGGTTTTGTATATTATACAAGCGGTTTTATTCAACATTTCTCTTGTCAGGGTGATGCCTTGGGCTTGTCTCATGTGATTTTCAGGTGCACCGGATTGAAGATGACAGGTCAAACGCCTCGTCAGCTTAGTCGACGTCATAGCTATGTACTTAGATCGAAGGCTACATCCTTCGTGGGGGCAAGAGTACATATATACCACGTTTGACTGCTGTAAAGGGTTCTCGGTCGACTTCGGGCTGTTTTTAATGTGGAGGTCGCTAGTCTTCATTGTCTTATAGTATATGATGATGATGTCAATGGTTTGGTTAGGGGGTTGTGCTTTTGACTCCATTACGGATGATTTCTTTCATTATTCTTTCCTCTTTCTTATATTCATAGTGGATGGTGGATTTGTAGTATAATTTTATTGGAGGTGTTGTGGTTTCTGTTCTTGACTAGAAACCACAACAGTTTCCTTGGCAGTTTTCTTTATTCGTATGTAATTATGTTCTCTTGGATATAGGACTAGTTTTCTGTGTATTAACCTAGTTGTATTCACCTAGTTGTGCTTGCGGGGGTTTAGCTCTGCTCTTTCGGCCCGCCTCTCAACTGTCAATCAACTGTTTCTACTACTACTATTATTTTTTTCTCCACACCACACACACACACACACACACACACACACACACACACACACACACACACACACACACACACACACACACACACACACACACACACACACACACCAGGAAGCAGCCCGTGACAGCTGACTAACTCCCAGGTACCTATTTACTGCTAGGTAACAGGGGCATAGGGTGAAAGAAACTCTGCCCATCGTTTCTCGCCGGCGCCCGGGATCGAACCCGGGACCACAGGATTATGTGTCCAGCGTGCTGTCTGCTTGGCCACAGGCTCCCATAACTTCGTCTCATAACTGTGTGTGCGTGCGCGAGTATGCGTGCGTGTGCGCGCGAGTGTGCGTGCGTGCACGCGCGCTAGTGTTTAATGGGCAGACAGCGCTAGTATCGTGAGCTACACCCCCCATTCGACTTCAGCGATAACTCGACAGTGATAACTTATTCCGATAGCCAAGGCGACCAGTGTCCGTGTTGGCCCGGTGCTCCTGTCAGCCCCGAGCACCTTGGTGCTCATCCGGGGCTCCAGATCACCACCCAGCATCTCTATCTCACATTGTTTACATAAGCTCAGCTGACTGACGGAGCCTCACCTGAATTCCTCCAGACACCGCAGGCATCTGTTTCTTTGCATTCGACCGCTTGATTGACAGCTTGGTTTGATCCTCTTGCTAACGATTTTAGTTGGGTATTATGCTATCTGACTCACTGGCTTGAGACACGGGTGTTAAACTACCCGAAATGGGTATTATTTATCGGTCCTCTGGTAGGTTAGGAGAGGACACTTGAAATTGACCGTTTCCTTAACGTTGGGAAAGCTTAGGAGGACGGGGCTGCTGTATATTGGGACTACATTAGCTATCTTGCATATTTCTGGTAGGTCTGCTGTCTCCAGTGACCTACTATATACCATGGAGAATGGCAAGCAAAGTGCTTCTGCACACTCTTTCAGTACCCATGATGAGATTCCGTCCGGTCCAACAGCCTTTCTCGCGTCCAGATCCAACAGATGCTTCTTAACCTCATCTCTGGCAATTTCGAACCCTTCCAAGGCCGCCTGGTTTACTGCCACTTCTTCTAATTCAGGGTCTTCACCTCGTTCTATTGTGAAGACCTCCTGTAATCTCTTGTTGAGTTCTTCACACACCTCTTTATCATTTTCTGTGTACCTGTCCTCACCTGTTCTCTGTTTCATCACCCGTTCTTTCACGGTTGTCTTCCTCCTGGTGTGATTGTGTTTCAGTTGTGACGATAATCTCTTTCAAGAGAGATTGAGCCTGCTCTTCCCTCCAAACTACGTCCCAGAAACAACTAATATAGATGATATATCCAACAAGTACAACAACAAGTTTTGCCCCAGAGCAAAACGTATCCAACACCGGGACACCTGCTCCACCTCCGCCACTCAAACCGGCAAACTGCTTGTCTATCGCCTGCCTATCGCTGATTGGCTGGTGCCCGTCGCACCTGCTCCTCCACCCGCCACACGAGCTGATGTCTGAGCCACCGCGACCTGAGGAGGGCAGAATATCTAGTGCTTTCCACAAGTTAACACGTCTCATTGGTAGACTAAGCCTTGGCTTACGTGTACTAAGGGAGGTGGCAGCTTGAAGCCAATATTCCTGCACTAATATATTTACTTTGCTATTACTCACTTGTCTTAACGTAACTTTTCATTTGCCAGTGATTATTCTTATTATTTTGTTTGATTGATTTACCTTTTACAACTTTTATGTCCAATTTTATTCATGTTTTGCTTTTCTAACGTAATTAAAATTTCATTGTTAAATTTACTTGTGTTTTGTGTGTCTTCCCATTACCTTACCACAGACAAAAGTTCCAGATTTTCTCTTTTTGTTTCTTTGTGTGACGAGGCCCTGCCCCTAGCTTTTGAAACAGCCGAACACCAACGCGTTACCGTCACACAGTCTTGGCTTTTTTTGGTATAGAATTTTCAGACCGTCTCTCTGCTTCTCTTTTCACATTGAGATACTCATTCCTGGCTCTCTGGTATATCTCTCTGCTTGTTCTCTTATTTCGGAAGTTCCTCCACGCCCTTTTGTTTAGTTCCTTTGCTTCCAGGTGTGTGTGTGTGTGTGTGTGTGTGTTTGTGTGTATACGCTTAATAGGGTGCCCGAGTGATAGCTGCTGGGAGATAACAGGGTGATTAAGTATCCACAACACAACGAATGTCCCACTGTGAATTACACATGATGAGCCTGGGTGTCCCTGATGGATCACGGCCTGCGCTGCACAATGTTTATTGTGTGTGGTGGTCGTGGTAGTGATGCTTGCCTCAGTGGTGGTGGTTTTGATAATGGGGCAAGTAGCACGGAACCTCGATAATGGGGCAAGTAGCACGGAACCTCGATAATGGGGCAAGTAGCACGGAACCTCGATAATGGGGCAAGTAGCACGGAACCTCGATAATGGGGCAAGTAGCACGGAACCTCGATAATGGGGCAAGTAGCATGGAACCTCGATAATGGGGCAAGTATTACGGAACCTGCATTAAGCTAACTATAAGGATTACAGTAATGTGGAAGTCTGTATGGATACAAGTAGCATGATACCGCAAGCTGTAATGCTGTCAGCACCATTACAATGCACAGTGCCAGAGTATAATGATCATAAGAGGGGAGAGAAATTGAGTATATCATTGTGCCAGTACCATTGGGCCTATAATGCTGAAAGCATATTTCGCCACTTGATAAAATGATTGATTTTCAGACTTGCTGAAGTATTTATGTAGATAAAGACGAGGGCGAGAGAGAGGAATGAGAGGGAAAGGGAGAGTTGAGGAAGAAGGGGTGAGGGGAAGAGGAAGGGGTGAAGAGGAAGGGGTGAGGGAGAGTGGGAGAGTTGAAGGGGTGAGAGAGGTGGGCGCTCCAGTATTAAGTAGGAAGGCCAAGTCACAGAGCCACTTGAGAAGACGAGTCAACACAATAAGAACCAGTGCATTGTTGAGCTGCTTCAGCTCCCAGCCAGTCAGGGACCAGGCCCTACTGTCCCAGCCCTCAGTCAGCTAGGGACCAATCCCTACTGCCCTAGCTCCCAGCCAGCTAGGGACCAATCCCTACTGCCCTAGCTCCCAGCCAGCTAGGGACCAATCCCCCACCTCCCATTTCCCGACATTGTGCCAAGGGACGAGCGCCCCAGCTCCCCACCAGGGGCTGGTACCAGGGACGCATCTCGTCAACATCAGCCCAGCAATGAGCGGGAATTTCAACGCGACCTTGGTACTGAGCCACTCACAGACCACTTGAGCTAGGCTTTTTCCTCTCTCCCGGCTCCCTTTGTCTTGCTGGTTATATATATATATATATATATATATATATATATATATATATATATATATATATATATATATATATATATATATATATATATATATAATATGGTTGTCACTTTGTGAAGCCTCGTGAGGGCAAGGTGTCACTGCGTCTGACACTCCCACTACACCATAGGATATCTATATCTATGATATATACGATATCATAGAATATCGTAATATATAAGGATTTACGTTCTTAAATGCCTCGACGTCGGCACTGTATTACATGGAAATACCTTTCTCTCTCTCTCTCTCTCTCTCTCTCTCTCTCTCTCTCTCTGAACTACAAGGTCTACTCACTCAGATTTTGCCCCCCACTCAACAAGTACTCTCATTGTGGAGTCAATGAACCTAAACCAATCCAACCCAATCCACTAACCCAGACTAGTCCACTAACCCAACCCAGTCTAGCAGCCCAGCACAGTATTGCGAAGAGTATATCAATATATCAGTTATTCTTATGTATGTATACTCATATATTGCACAATTCATTAGCATGCACCATCTCTCTTCATACACGGCTACCGCATTGGCACACACACACACACACACACACACACACACACACACACACACACACACACACACACACACACACACACACACACACACACACACACACACACACACCCACAAAAACACACACACACACACACACACACACACACACACACACACACACATGAGGTTATGAAACACAACTATTTATACGTAGCTATATTTACAGTATTTGTTCAGATATATTTCACGTATTTACATTCCTACAACACCAGCTTGGGTTTGATCCCAAGGTCTCACGCCGACGCCCTCCGCTCACCACCTCTCCTCCTCTCTAGTCTCATCCTTGTCTCACGTGATGACTTATCTCTCTCTCTCACATTTACTGGTGAAAATGAGTTATTGGATTGAACACGCTACTCACGATACTTACTCACGTATTCCACAAGAAGTCTACACTGCTACAATGAGTGTGGGTGTGTGTGTGTGTACTCACCTATTTGTGCTTGCGGGGGTTGAGCTTTGGCTCTTTGGTCCCGCGGGACCAAAGAGCCAAAGTGTGTGTGTGTGTGTGTGAGTGTACTGCTACAATGAGGGTGCGTGTGCTCATTGCTCCTCCTACACATTTGTAGAAGATTTGCGATTAGTTGTACTCATCTCCTCCTGCGCAGCACAGAAAATATTACTAAGAGTATTAATAGTTGAAGGCTAATATTTCTCTCCTTGCATGATAATTCAACAATCCTGCCGTTAGTAAGAACTCGGACAAATACAGTAGTGGGTGATGAATACAGTAGTGGGTGATGAATATAGTAGTGGGTGATGGTGTGGTCATTACGTTCGTTTTCTATTCAGATTTATTTGATAATCTAACATGAATTAGTGGACACCTTTGAGATGTATTTTATGATCTCAATGTACTTGAATTAGTGGACATAAACACCCACAGTTGTATCCCATTTCTTGGTGTATATACACTGAGAGTTTGCTGTAGTCCTGGACTGTATCCAAAGTATACTTACTGTCTGGACATTAAGTTAATTTCACAACCTATATAACCCTCCAGAGGTTAATAGCCCCTTAGCCCAGTAACAAAACCATCGAGGACATTTATATACATAAGTACCCCCTTTAACCTCCATTTTCTTTCTACCATTCCTAGTAAATCAAGACTTTAGGAGCCAAATAAAGAAAAACGGATTACTATTCATTATTTTTAAGGAAGCGGGTATTGAATTACCATGAATGAGAGGGGGGAGGTGGAGGGGGGGGGGAGAGGCTCGCTGGCTAGATGCGGCTGATAGGAACGAGTCATGGTCGTTTCGGTCTATTGTACAGTCACCTCAATAATTTACGTTACCGAGAGGGCATACAGCGGTATACAATTTGTGACGAAAATTGCAAATAGGCGAATTTCGAGGGAAAATGACTGTCATTGGGGACATTTGGTGCGGGTGTCGACAGTGTCGCAATTTACAATCAGCTCGGCGACGTCTATATTCCCGCTGTCTGATGACAGCACGCAAGGCTTGCCGACACGTGTATTTGACACGCTTTGTCGGCGCGTGCCTATATGACACGCTTTTTCGGGCGCGTGCCTATATGTCACGCTTTGTCGGCCGCGTGCCTATATGTCACGCTTTATCGGGCGCGTGCCTATATGACACGCTTTATCGGGCGCGTGCCTATATGACACGTTTGTCGGGCGCGTGCCTATATGACACGTTTGTCGGGCGCGTGCCTATATGATTCGCTTTGCCGGCCGCATGCCTATATGACACGCTTTGTCAAGCGCGTGCCTATATGACAGTTCGTGTCATGCGCATGCGCAAACAATCCACCACTCCCTGTATACTTTTGTAATTCATTAGTAAACAAACAGTATTGTTTGATCCTCGGAGTACGATCGTACCCGGGCGCTCATTCCCGCGTGTATTAGGGTGTGTTTTTAATAAGCAATCGGCCATCGACGGGATGGAATATTTTGACAGTTTAAGAGGCAGCGTCCCGCTGTGGCGGTTCGTGTTGGGAGCCGGTAACTTGGCTCCCCTGATCACGGGAACCTAAGATGTGGGGGAAGATGCGCTTTACTATGAAGATGGTGCATGGGGCCGTTCCTGTCGTCCTTGGCGTGATTAAGAGGGTAGCCCGCTTGAGTGATGGACGGGGCAAAATATTCGATTGCGACTGGAGGTTTGAATTTTGTGAAAACAAAGATTATTTTTTGCTTGGAGTTTGGTGTTGTGGAGGGGGAAGGGTTACGGTCTATCGACTTCTGGAGGGTGGTTAAGGCCGGACAATTGGCTTGTTGTCCGAGCACCAAATATCTTCCAGTCCTAGATGGAATTCAAGGTTCATGTAAATTCGGTGTGTGTACACCAGGCGCCAGATTCACGAAAGCACTTACGAACCTGTACATCTTTTCTCAATCTTTGGCGACTTTGTTTCCAATTATTAAACAGTTAATGAGCTTCAGGAGGCTGTTTATAACAATAACAAGAGTTAAATGGGAAGTTTTTATGCTTGTAAACTGTTTAATAAATGTAACCAAAGCCGTCAAAGATTGAGGAAAGATGTACACGTTCGTAAGTGCTTGCGTAAGTGCTTGCGTGAATCTGGCCCCTGGGACTTTGGGTACGCGTCTAGGTGTGTACGTCCCTGTGTTCCCTCGAGTCCATTTTTAAATGCTGACTTGTGTGTGTATACAGTACTTTTGTTCTGATGTCTATGCTGACTATACAACAATGTTTCTTTATTGAACAATCTTCTAAACGCTATACATACCTTTCATCGTTCTTCCCTTACCTAGCCTTCAACTCCAGTGATTCTCCTCCCTTACACCTCCCCTTCCCCATCCGTCACACTACCTCCAAACCCTTCCCTCACAAAACCTCCAAGCCGAGCTTCCACTTGCTGCCTATAGTGCTCTTAATATCCAGAACTTTCCGTATTGGAAGGATTATTTTCTTTCCAGTATTGGGCTCTATATAGACTTTAGCTTCACGGTTGACTCTATAGACCATGGCTTCACGGTTGCCTCTATAGACCATGGCTTCATGGTTGACTCTATAGACCATGGCTTCACGGCTGCCTCTATAGACCATGGCTTCACGGTTGCCTCTATAGACCATGGCTTCACGGTTGACTCTATAGACCATGGCTTCACGGCTGCCTCTATAGACCATGGCTTCACGGTTGCCTCTATAGACCATGGCTTCACGGTTGCCTCTATAGACCATGGCTTCACGGCTGCCTCTATAGACCATGGCTTCACGGCTGCCTCTATAGACCATGGCTTCACGGTTGCCTCTATAGACCATGGCTTCACGGTTGCCTCTATAGACCATGGCTTCACGGCTGCCTCTATAGACCATGGCTTCACGGTTGCCTCTATAGACCATGGCTTCACGGTTGCCTCTATAGACCATGGCTTCACGGCTGCCTCTATAGACCATGGCTTCACGGCTGCCTCTATAGACCATGGCTTCACGGTTGCCTCTATAGACCATGGCTTCACGGTTGCCTCTATAGACCATGGCTTCACGGCTGCCTCTATAGACCATGGCTTCACGGTTGCCTCTATAGACCATGGCTTCACGGTTGCCTCTATAGACCATGGCTTCACGGCTGCCTCTATAGACCATGGCTTCACGGTTGCCTCTATAGACCATGGCTTCACGGTTGCCTCTATAGACCATGGCTTCACGGTTGCCTCTATAGACCATGGCTTCACGGTTGCCTCTATAGACCATGGCTTCACGGTTGCCTCTATAGACCATGGCTTCACGGTTGACTCTATAGACCATGGCTTCACGGTTGCCTCTATAGACCATGGCTTCACGGTTGACTCTATAGACCATGGCTTCACGGTTGACTCTATAGACCATGGCTTCACGGTTGACTCTATAGACCATGGCTTCACGGTTGACTCTATAGACCATGGCTTCACGGTTGACTCTATAGACCTGCAGAACCATTTCTCTGCAACGTTGTTTGGGACCTATATAAACAGCCACCCATCCATGGCAAATATTGAGCTCCATCGCCTGTGTCCACTGTTGCTTCCTTGTACCCCAATACCTCCACTTAACACCCACCTCCTCCACACAAGGTCCCATTCCATTATCAACCCGTATGTTAATTATTAGCATTGATTATCATAATTATTAAGTATATTATAATGTCTTCTTTAAGGCCGTGCCCACCAGCGGTGAGCGCTGGCCGTGCCCACTAGCGGTGATCGTTGGCCGTGCTCACTAGCGGTGATCGTAAAAAAATTACTGCGGGCGCAGTGTACTGCTGTCTACCTGTGTGCTCAGCACTTGCGCTGCTCTATATATGGAGAATTAAGTGTCTTGCTGTTGGCTACAGAAGTGAGCATTGTCCTGGTGATGTGTGCACAAGCATCTGTGCACCCTTGTTGCTGTGCACTTTGTCTCTACGGCAATGGTTGTGTATAATGACTTTATTAGTTCGACTAAACACACACACACACACACCAGAGCCTACTGGGCTCTGTCAAATATAGATATGACAAAGCCCAGTAGGCTCGGGAATCTGTACATCAGTTGATTGAGGGTTGAGAGGCGGGACCAAAGAGCCAGAGCTCAACCCCCGCAAACACAACTAGAAGAATACTGTTACAGCATGTGTGTGCGTGTTCCTAATTTGATATATATATATATATTTATGGGTATATAAACAGCGACAGATAGAGAATAAAACAGTTAATTACAGCCATCCTCTCAGCTGTCCCCCATGACGGCCGCGTCCTCTCTCAACCACCAACAAGAGACTCTTGTTATTATAAATGATGGAAACAGCTGTCGTTTAATAGATGTTATATACGGGACATTTAGTGCTTCTTTTAAGTGCGGTTTCCCGAGTGTTCTCGCGTTATTTATTGTTCTTTGTTCACGTTGCCTCATTAGAACAGCTTGGAAGATCCCGCTCCTGGCCACAGAGCTGAGAGCAGACACTGATAACTTGGTCAGAGAATTTGGGGGGTTTTAGCGAAGATGATTTTAATGTTTTTTTTATCCTCACTCGTCATAGGAGTTAATACACCCTTGTGTATATTTTCAAGATGGGTGTATGTGTGTATACTGGATATATATTGAACTTGTACGGTTGTGTATTTACGCTTTGTGCTTGCTATATCGACTTGTTAACTCTTGTTAAACTTCCTCGTATTTCTGACCGTTGGTTTTCTTAGGTACTGAGTTCCGATATATTTTAGATTTTCCTCTATTATATTTACTACATATGTTGCACTCTAATACACACACACACACACACACACACACACACACACACACACACACACACACACACACACACACACACACACACACACAGAGGAAGCATCCTGCAACAACTGTCTAACTCCCTTGTACGTATTTACTGCTAGGTAACAGGGGCATCTGGGTGAAAGAAACTGCTCAATTTTGTTTCTGCCATCACCAGGGATCGAACCCGGAAGCTAGGATTACAAGAACAGAGCGCTGTCCACTCAGCTATCAGGCCCCCACTTATGTGTGTGTGTGTGTGTACTCACCTATTTGTGCTTGCGAGGGTTGAGCTCTGGCTCTTTGGCCCCACCTCTCAACTGTCAATCAACTGGTGTACAGGTTCCTGAGCCTACTGGGCTCTATCATATCTACATTTATGTGTGTGTGTGTGTGTGTGTGTGTGTGTGTGTGTGTGTGTGTGTGTGTGTGTGTGTGTGTGTGTGTGTGTGCTTGAAGTATTAAACTTTAACACTTGGTCCAGTCTTTTCAGATGCCGGATGTCTCATGCAGTAGGGCTTGAAAAGCTCTACTGGGCCCCACAAACATGTGGGCTTCCGGCCCCATATGTTTTACCCCATCATATTAAACTTTTCCCAGATCTATTTTGTGTTCCGTAGAGGGAACTGAGGGAAAGAAGGATTTGGGATGGGACGGAGGAAAGGAATAGTGCCCAACCACTTGGACGGTCGGGGATTGAACGCCGACCTGCATGAAGCGAGACGGTCGGAAGACACAGACGGAAATGTTGTGTAAAATACTGTTCTCGTACTGGAGTTTTTTATACGGGGCGTCGAAGCTCAGGTATTGGGGTCGCGGATTACATTATATTCACTTGGCTTGGTCCAGTACATACCTGCCTGACTTGGGTTCTCAACTGGTGTTTATTTTTCGTGTTATTAAATAAGCAGGGTGACTGGAGAAGTGTGTGTGTGTGTGTGTGTGTGTGTGTGTGTGTGTGTGTGTGTGTGTGTGTGTGTGTGTGTGTGTAGACACTTTTATTTGATAAAAAGTGTTTTGACTTGCTCTGGGTTCCTTTTGCTCAGTTAGGTCTGTCCTCTCTGATAGTCTCTGTTGGTCTCTCTCTCTGTCTCTCTCTCTCTCTCTCTCTCTCTCTCTCTCTCTCTCTCTCTCTCTCTCTCTCTCTCTCTCTCTCTCTCTCTCTCTCTCTCTCTCTCTCTCTCTCTCTCTCTCTCTCTCTCTCTCTCTCTCTCTCTCTCTCTCTCTCTCTCTCTCTCTCTCTGTCTGTCTGTCTGTCTCTCCCTCTCCCCCTCCCCTCCCCGTCCCTCTCCAGTGCCTGACCTGTTGCAAATTAAGAAAATAAAACCATATTTAATGACTGGTTTGATAACATTCGACATATTGCCATGTCAAGCTTTGCACCCTGCCTACCTCCCTATCCTCTCTGCTTTCTGCTTACCTATCAGTCCTTCCTGCCTCCTGCTACCTCTCCTTACCCCTCCCACATCACCCTCCTTCTTCTTCTACCCATTCTCTTCCCCCCCTTGCCTACCTCTCCTCAACTCCTGCTACTTCATCCTCTCAGCCGCCAACCAAAAAGAAGTTATTTAATTATTTTATCTCTCTATATTTACCTTCGCTCTTGAAGAGACTGAAATCTCCACCCAAGGTTGGCTCCGTGACATGCAGTGGTCACTGCTCTCAAGTACTGCCGGGTAGTGAAAACTATTTTTTTCTAAAGGTGTTTTTGGTACGGGGAGCTCTGTGTCTGGGTGTCTCAGGGTAATGGTCCAGGTCACGAAGCCAGCTTCCCACGGGAGCAACTGCCGAATGTAACTTAACTTAGACTCTGTGGCAATAGGAAATGTGAGAGAGACCAGGTCCATGCCATGCTGGATCGTAAACTGCTTGTTCGAGGGAGTTCACATTGGTGGTGGTAGCAACCTGGCCTCTTACAACCTGTCCTTCTACAACCTGTCCTCTTACAACCTGTCTTCCTACAACCTGTCCTCCTACAACCTGTCTTCCTACAACCTGTCCTCGTACAACCTGTCCTCCTACAACCTGTCTTCCTACAACCTGTCCTCCTACAACCTGTCTTCCTACAACCTGTCCTCGTACAACCTGTCCTCCTACAACCTGTCCTCCCACAACCTGTCTTCTTACAACCTGGCCTCTTACAACCTGGCCTCCTACAACCTGTCCTCGTACAACCTGTCCTCCTACAACCTGTCTTCCTACAACCTGTCCTCGTACAACCTGTCCTCCTACAACCTGTCTTCCTACAACCTGTCTTCCTACAACCTGTCCTCGTACAACCTGTCCTCCTACAACCTGTCCTCCCACAACCTGTCCTCTTACAACCTGGCCTCTTACAACCTGGCCTCCTACAACCTGTCCTCGTACAACCTGTCCTCCTACAACCTGTCCTCCTACAACCTGTCCTCCCACAACCTGTCCTCCCACAACCTGTCCTCCTACAACCTGTCCTCCCACAACCTGTCCTCTTACAACCTGGCCTCTTACAACCTGGCCTCTTACAACCTGTCCTCCTATAACCTGTCCTCCTACAACCTGTCCTCCCGCAACCTGTCCTCCCACAACCTGTCCTCCCACAACCTGTCCTCTTACAACCTGGCCTCTTACAACCTGTCCTCGTACAACCTGTCCTCCTACAACCTGTCCTCCCACAACCTGTCCTCCCACAACCTGTCCTCCCACAACATGTCCTCCCACAACCTGTCCTCCCACAACCTGTCCTCCTACAACCTGTCCTCCCACAACCTGTCCTCTTACAACCTGGCCTCTTACAACCTGTCCTCCTATAACCTGTCCTCCTACAACCTGTCCTCCCGCAACCTGTCCTCCCACAACCTGTCCTCCCACAACCTGTCCTCTTACAACCTGGCCTCCTACAACCTGTCCTCGTACAACCTGTCCTCCTACAACCTGTCCTCCCACAACCTGTCCTCCCACAACCTGTCCTCCCACAACCTGTCCTCCCACAACCTGTCCTCCCACAACCTGTCCTCCCACAACCTGTCCTCCTACAACCTGTCCTCGTACAACCTGTCCTCCTACAACCTGTCCTCGTACAACCTGTCCTCCCACAACCTGTCCTCCTACAACCTGTCCTCCCACAACCTGTCCTCCCACAACCTGTCCTCCTACAACCTGTCCTCCCACAACCTGTCCTCCTACAACCTGTCCTCCCACAATCTGTCCTCTTACAACCTGGCCTCTTACAACCTGTCCTACAACCTGTCCTCCCACAACCTGTCCTCCCACAACCTGTCCTCCTACAACCTGTCCTCCTACAACCTGTCCTCCCACAACCTGTCCTCCCACAAAGAACGTCGCTTTTCTCTCGTATGCGTTAAATAAGGCCAAAAATTGTCGTACTAGAAAATGGAAGCGGCTGGCGAAAGTGACGTACTGTCCCGTTTTCTGTTTTGGGTCCTCTGGTAGGTTAGGAGAGACCACTTTAAATTGACCGTTTTTCTTGACCTTGTCAAACTTTAGGACGGGCTGTTGTGAGACTGTGGCGTGACCAATGAAGATATTTACGGTGATTCTGTGCATGGTAGTTATTGGTGCTACTTACAGTGATTGATGCAATATAATGGTTGTATAAACACAGTTACGGTGTAGCGCTCTACGTACGGTGAGTGGCGAAGGGTACATATGTTCACTGTGAACACCGGTGTAGTGGAAGCCCAAAACATACCTGCTTCAGCAGGTGTTCAATTGCAGGTGTTCATAATTAGTGACCCCGAGTTAATTAACGCCTTGCAGTCTTGAACCAAAGTTCTTACTGAACTTGAACTACTGAACTAACTTGAACTTGAACTACTGAACTAACGACAAACTTGAGGACACCACTAATGAATAAGCCGGCGATGAGTCACAATAACGTGGCTGAAGCATGTTGACCAGACCACACACTAGAAAGTGATGGGACGACGACGACGTTTCGGTCCGTCCTGGACCATTCTCAAGTAGATTACTAATGAATAACATTCAATGGGACGACAAAGGTCGTAATAGGTCATGCACAGTATCTATATTCACCAATGTTACTCACGACCTAGGCCGGTGGAATGATACTCAACGGATAACTATCTATCTATTACCACGTACGTCACACAACGCGTATAATTCCTGTCTATTATCCAATGAATTATAGAGGTTGGATAATGTGTACCTAACGCTGGTAGGGTTATGCACGGATTTACGAGGTGGTGATGGGAGGGGATGTTATGGGAGGTGATGGGACGGGATGTGATGGAGATCCTGAGCTGCACGGTTGCTGAGGGAGTGCTGAGGGAGGCTAGATAGAGTACCACACACTCTCAACAACTGGGTATTTGTACAAGGGTGAAGACCACCTCAGGTACTGTTGTGGAGCAAGGTTATTGGGGGGCGGGGGAAGGTTGTGCTCGGTTGTGGGGCTGAGTTATGGGGGGGTGGAAGATTGTGTTGGTTGTGGGGCTGAGTTATGGGGGTGGAAGGTTGTGCTGGGTTGTGGGGCTGAGTTATGGGGGTGGAAGGTTGTGCTCGGTTGTGGGGCTGAGTTATGGGGGTGGAAGGTTGTGCTCGGTTGTGGGGCTGAGTTATGGGGGTGGAAGGTTGTGCTCGGTTGTGGGGCTGAGTTATGGGGGTGGAAGGTTGTGCTCGGTTGTGGGGCTGAGTTATGGGGGGGTGGAAGATTGTGTTGGTTGTGGGGCTGAGTTATGGGGGTGGAAGGTTGTGCTCGGTTGTGGGGCTGAGTTATGGGGGGGTGGAAGGTTGTGCTCGGTTGTGGGGCTGAGTTATGGGGGTGGAAGGTTGTGCTCGGTTGTGGGGCTGAGTTATGGGGGTGGAAGGTTGTGCTCGGTTGTGGGGCTGAGTTATGGGGGTGGAAGGTTGTGCTCGGTTGTGGGGCTGAGTTATGGGGGTGGAAGGTTGTGCTCGGTTGTGGGGCTGAGTTATGGGGGTGGAAGGTTGTGCTCGAGCCTGGATGTTCATACTCCATCTCTTAACTGTCATCAAGCTGCAAAAAGTTATAAAACAAAGTTCATAATATATATTATTGGACAAAACAAATCAATAGCTTTTGGCTCCCGACAGTGCCAAGAACTCCCGCCCATATGACTGGAGCCGTGCTCAGGGGGTGCTCGTCCAAACTGCCCTCAATGACACACATTCTCAATTTTCACCTACTCTGATTTCAGTTTTAACTTATAACGTCAAAAATAATAATAATAAAATGCTGGTTTTGACCAGCCTGGCTTGAGGACTGGTTGCACTCCCAGCAAGGAATGGTAAACAAAAATCAGGAGCGTGAACTTCCACTCAAAAAAGGAAAACACACATACGACGCACAAACACACATACGACGCACAAACACACATACGACGCACAAACACACATACGACGCACAAACACACACACGACGCATAAACACACACGACGCATAAACACACACACACACACACACACACACACACACAAACACATTGTAGATATAATATAGATAGATATCAAGTGTAGATATGATAAGAGCCCAATAGGGCTCAGGAACTTGTACACCTGTTGATTGACGGTTGAGAGACGGGACCAAAGAGCCAGAGCTCAACCCCCGCAAGCACAATTAGGTGAGTACACACACACACACACACACACACACACACACCACACACACACACACACACACACACACACACACACACACACACACACACACACACACACACACACACACACACGGTCAAACGCTGTGCATGACAAGGACGACCAAATGTATTCAAGCTTCTGTTGACAGTATTTGACTGCGAAATTCTTTTATGCTCATGATCGGCATTTATTTTTTTCTTGTGCACAAGACGCGTGTGCTTGTGCACAAGACGCGTGTGCTTGTGCTTGTTGTCCATCACTCTCCCCGACTTGTGATGGTCTGGAGACCTCGAGCATTTATATCTCCACTTACGAAGCCTGTACATCTCTCCTCGATCATGGCGGGTTAGATTGCATTTATTAAACAGTTTTTACTGCGAGGGGGGCTTCTAGACCCAAGATTATAATGTTTATAGACCTTCTCACAGCGCTTGAGACCTCGTAAACGGTTTAGAAAACTCCAAACTAAGCCACCCGTAATTGAGGAAAGATGTACAGGTTTCGTTTTTGGACACGTAAATGCTTTATGAATCCTGGTTCCTGAACAACTATTACTCAGACGGTTGAGGAGCTGTATGGGAGAACAGTAAAAAATGTTCACGAAAATTGGGAAATACAATCCAAATACAAATTGGGAAATACAATACAAATTGGAAAATACAATCCAAATATCCAGGGCTCCTCCAAATGATCTCTCCCTGGGTTGTGATACACGTGATTCAGGGCCCTCTTGGGGGTGTCTGGCCACAGGGACTGATGTATTTTATGGTCTTTCTGGAAGATCTTTGGTAAAGCCAAAGACCCCTTCTCGTAAGACCTGGTGTAGAAGCTTTCTGGGAGTCTAAGCTTTGGAAAAGGTCATCACAGGTTCTAAAGGATGACAAATATGCCTAAAAGGCCCGGTTCAGCAACCTGTAAGATATGGTTTAGACTTCTGCTAGAAAATTTAGAAATATCCTTCCACGTAGATTTGGTTATAATCCCTCTTAGAAGGTAAGACACACACACACACACACACACACACACACACACACACACACACACACACACACACACACATACACACACACACACACACACATACACACACACACACACACACACTCGTGAAGCACCTAACACAGAACCCTGCAGGAGAACCCTACCGGAGAACCCTGATTGAGAAGATTGCCTAAATCCTGCTGAAGAACCTTGCTTAGAGCTCTGAGGGGAGAACCTTAACCACAAACCTGTTATATGAGTTAATCAACAGCATACCCGAAACATTACGTTAGTCCGCTCCCGCTATCCAGGAGGCTTGGTCGACGACGCAGGGACGCTAAGCCCCGGAAACACCTCAAGGTAAGGTACCCAAGGTACAAAGACTGGCCAACCCTGTATTGAAGTTCCAGTCACCAACACGAGGTAGGTGTGTGTGTGTGTGTGTGTGTGTGTGTGTGTGTGTGTGTGTGTGTGTGTGTGTGTGTGTGTGTGTGTGTGTGTGAGTGTAGACAAATGTTTGTCGACGCCCTGTACAAACACTCGATCCTCTCCCTGGCTGAACGGAGAGTATCGCCAGTATTCCAGAAACCACATTTTACACTCGATTCTTGAAGGCACATCCATGGCCCAGCACTTCTAAGCCACTACTTGAACGGGGTGCCATTGTTCCTGCATAAGACGGTGGGATATTAGCGTCAGTGAAGCCCCCTGGTGGCTTGTAAAAGGACGGTATAAAATGAGAGGCACTGTACCAGTATTGGCATCTCTGTGCTGCCTCTCACACACAAGGCGAGAGCTAAGTGAGAGGTCAAGTGTTCCACTTGATACCAAGTAGTCTTCAACCATTGCCATGCTTTACTTGCCTAGATGTGCTTGCAGGCTCCTAGCCCCGCCTTCTGAACGTCTTTAGAATAATGGTTTCTAAGATTCTGGCTTAACTCCTGAGATGCAGATGCAGGGATAAAACCTCACGATTTTATCACATTTACTTTAAAAACTCTGAATCGAATTGGTTTCAACGATTTCTATGTCTAATCTGTTCTACTTAATGACAGTTCTGACGCTGAAAAGGTTCTTTCTGACGTCTCTGTGACTCATTTGCGTCTCGAGTTTCCATCCATGGACCCTCGTTCTGCTGTTAATAGCTTTGAGTGTGGTGGCTACACTACTCTGACGTAGTGTTCCTCTTGTTTCCTGCGTGTGACGAATGTTGTTAGCACTACGAAGATTCGTAAACCTCGACTTTTGCTCCTGGGTATTTTGCTAACTTGTAATTTGTCAGTTCCTGCAGGATATAGTGTAAACTCCTGCAGTGTAGATCATGTTGTTAGTTGTCACTCTGACCAGTTTGGTTGTAGATGTTTCTTTCACAACCTGGACCAACCAGGTTGTTGGGAATACGTGGGCCTGAGGTCCGCTTCAAGCAATAGCCCGTTGAACCAAGTTATCAGTCAAGGGCTGGGCATGGGGAGTAGAACTCTCAGGGGCCCCACTCCAGGTATGATTCGGCAGCCCCTTTGTTAAGGCAAGAGAGGGCAAATCACCCCCTCTCATCTAACTCCTGAGAGGCAGAAACGATCACAGGATCACATTGACAGTAGTCAACACTTGCATATAGTTGATTAGGCAGAGTATAAATAGGTGAACCATCCAGGGGTATAGATGCAAGGATATACGAATGTGTGTATGCCTGTCGTGTATGATGATGATGATGATTAAGCCACCACAAGAAGTGGCACGGGCATGAGTAGCCCCGTAGGTGGTAGATGCTTGAAGTGAATGTGATCTTTTGATCGTGAAACAAATTGAAGTTATAGATGTCTAGGTCAGCACTTCCTTATATAGGTCAACACCTCACTAACTTCAGGGAGACTGTGCTCATCATAGGTTTTCTGTTTCTTGTGTTTACCTTCCCCCCCCCCCCCCCCACATATACCCGGGGGGGGGCCTGGTGGATAACGCGCAGGAATCGTAATTCTGTGGCGCGAGTTCGATTCCCGCATCAGGCAGAAACAAATGGGCAGTTTCTTTCACCCCTGAATGTCCCTGTTACCTAACAGTAAATAGGTACCTGGGAGTTAATCAGCTGTCACAGGCTGCTTCCTGGGCTGTGTGTGTGTGTGTGTGGTGTGGAGGAAAAAAATAGTAGTTAATAAGCAGTTGATTGACAGTTGAGAGGCGGGCCGAAAGAGCAGAGTTCAACCCCCGCAAACACAACTAGGTGAATACAACTAGGTGAATACACACAGCTAGGGGTCGTGGAATATGAATCAGACGATCCGCCGCTGCCTGCTTCAGTGGCTCTTCGTTCTTTCGAGAAACTGGACTGTCGTAAATCATCGGGTACGACCATGAACCAGGCCGCCGGTGTTGTGTTGATGTTCCGTGTCACAATGCCTGCCCGCATGTCCAGTGTCAGTGAGTCTTGACGTCTGTCTTGGTGGAGTAGGGAACTTTTTCCTGCTTAGAGGAAAGGGCTGTCAGGTACTGTTCTTCCCTAACAGAGATCGTTGCTCTTCTAATTCTTAGGCCGGACGCTTGAACTGGACTGGAGATTCCTTTGAGTTTGAGGCTGGAGTGAGGTTGTGTACCCTGTCTCCGCGATGTAACGATGTGACATTACGAAGCGAGTGACTAACGCCGACCAATTCTGTGGTGACCTCGTCAGCATATGACCTTTCTTGTCCCTTCCACTGGTCCATGATAGTCACGTAACGGCATAGCTTTGCCAAGTACAATCTTCGACCAAAACAATTCATAGGAGTACAAGAATGGAATGGGTGGCACCGATTCTGTACGCTCATTCTCGGTCATGCTCGACCGAAAAGTATAGCGCAATTTAGATTGTAAGAGTTGAAGCTCGTATAGACTTTCTCTTGTAAATGCTTTAAATTTGTACGCTTGTCGAGCGTGAGAAAGTATTGAATTCATCAAGAATATTTTGTTACGTCCTGGAACAAATAATTGTATAAGTTTTCGTCATTTTAAACACGCCACAAGGTTTATCTGGCCACGTTGTTTGTGTCAACATTTGTGTCAAAGGCTGCACTTGTGTCCTCTGGCATTGTCAACACTCGACCACAAACTATAAAACTTTAAAAATATTTTGATCTTTCATTCTGAATTTCTGACGTGAATACTGGAGAAGTGGGAGGCTTTGGTCGGTATAAATACGTGGGAGAAAGTAGAGACTTTATGGGGGTGTTCAGGGCCGAAGTTGAAGACATTAGTTGCTGTAGGAACACGGCTGAGATGCGTGCGATGTGTTGTCAAGGAAGTCGACAGTAATTAAATGAACCAGTAATGAACCCTTGTGAACGATTAGGCACGCATGAGGCCTTGTACCCCCGCCAAGCCTCCTGCTGGCCGGGTTTGCTGTGCTCAAATGCAATATACGACGATCCTGTTGCATGCCACTTGGACTGGTCTGTACAGCGAAGATCTTGCTGCTTGAAGAGTCGGCGTTCGATCCCCGATGGTCCAAGTGGTAGGGTGCTGTTCCTCTACTCTATCCTCATATCCCAGCTCCTTGACTTTCCAAGGCCTATATTCATTCCAAGGCCTATATAGTTCTAGTTTTGGTACTTTCTCTTCAAAATTATATAACCTATATCCATTTTTTGTACTTTCCTCAACTTGGTAATTTTCTAAGTCACTACCTAAATATTGTTGCGCCACATAATCGCGTAATCTAACAAAACATTTATACTATAAGAGAGTGTTTGCCTGTCTGTCTAAAGTTGGAGACCAGATGCTTCCGGCTAGCCTCACCCAAGTTTACAGGGATAATGCTCGGGTATGGGACGGTCATAGGCTAGTCTGGATAGGCCTAAGTTAAATGCTTTAAGATATATTGGCATTTATAGACTCCTCTCATTGGATTTTCATGAAGTGGAGTCTAAAATATGTGGTGTGATTCCCCTAGAGTTTGTATTGATTATAATATTTTCTGAGAGAGGGGGAGATGGGGAGGGTAGGGAGATGGGGTGTGAAGGGGAAGAGGGAGAATGAAGGGGAGGAGGAGGAAAATGGAGAAGATGAGAGGAAAGACGGTGGAGATGGCGGGAATGGGGGAAAAGAAGTAGAGAGGGAAGTAGAGAGGAAATGGGAGGAGATGACAGAGAAAAGGGGGAGAGAGTAGACTCGCGAAAAGGGGGGAAGAAGAGGTAGAGAGGAAAGAAGACGGGGTTAAATAGAGGGTAGAGATGACACACACACCTCACACAAATAACCTGTTTATCAAAACCGTATATCTATTTTACTTACAAAAATCAAACACGATATTTTTGGTATATTACACAATTTTGTATTTAATCGCCGAGCTGGAAGTCAATATTGATGTTAGTCACACTCTGTGAGAGTAGCCTGAAGCCTGGCCGCTGCCCCCAGCCTTGTTTACACATCTGTGGCTGAACAATTTGTGCGTTGTTCACGTCGTCTACCACATTAGTAGAGTGGGGCCTTAATTGCGCGTGCCGGGTCATTAGGGGCCGCCCGGGGGGCTTCAGCTGGTATAACCAAGTGATCACATCGTAACTATATAAACCAAAAAAAAGAGTAATCATTTCAGGTTCATTGTTTCAGCCTTTTATAATGTGTGGTGATGCCACACATTCCAATGTTCTAAGATATTCAAACAGTTGTCTCTATTGCAATGACTTAATTCAATTTTGTAATCTAGCGTACTTGAGTAGTGAGGTTATATGTGTGAAGTGTTTTAACAGAGCTTACAGATAGTTTGTGAGCACATGCGTGTCACAGGACAGGTCCATCAGGCGTGAGATACCAAAGTTGTTTCATGCAACCTCGTCCCACAGTATTACCACCTGTAAATGTTGCTTGGCGTATGTATTATTGCCACTCGTGTTCCACTACTCCATGTGGAATTTTCACTGTACGTCAGTAGTCTTGATACCAGATTCCTGGATTGACTAGTTATGGATTAATTGCCATAAGTGGTATTGGTAGACGTCTGTGAATATATATAAAGCAGTATTTTAGTGTGTAATGTTGGCAGTCGTGAGTGACTACTGTCTGAGGTAAACACTTCACCCTCAGAGGTATCTGGTATTTGGTGCGGGATGGACGCGCTGCTCTTTATATAGTTAAGTGGTTTTAGAATGTTTTGTCCTGGCTTTTGGTTACTTAATTTATCTGTACAAACACACATTAAATACAAGTGATTTAAGGAATAGGCCAAGCTCCAGTGTAATTATAATATAATTGTGCTTCTTCGAGACTAGTTGATTTAATAAAATTGAAGTTTCTTTAATGTATATTGAAGCACATAAGACGTGAATATATATTATTTTTGTCATATAATAAGGCCTGAAAATTTCTCTGCGTCTGAGAAGGTGAGGAGGATCAGAGGGCTGTAGGAAGCGTTTCCGCACTGTACGACAGTCTAAGCTCCTCGAAATGTTCCCAGAATGAAATGTATATATTACTAAGTAGAAAATAACAAACCAAAATATAAATTACCAAGAGGATGCACAAATACACAATTGTTAAGGCTGCGATTTATAGTTTGGTGGAGGGATGATGCCAGTCTTGTTTAATACTGTTCATGTTATTCGTTCGCAAAACAAAAAGAAAAAATGGAATATTTGTTTCAAGTGAAGGAAAATTGTATTACAAATGCAGGCGATAAGTCACAATAACGTGGCTAATGTTGACCAGACCACACACTAGAAGGTGAAGGGACGACGACGTTTCGGTCCGTCCTGGACCATTCTCAAGTCGATTCCAATTGTCTTTTTAACGTTTATGGACTCAAAATAGGGTGCGTTTTCGACCCCGGCAAATACTGAATATATAAAATCATGTGCTTTAGATGCTTGGTACCTCCTTCTTTTAATAATTACTTGTGCTCTAGATACCGTGGAAGGTGTTTTTTCCTTTACATTATTTTTGTAGGCTTTTGTTTATTAAACAGGTGTGTGTTTTTTATGGAGAGTGACGGTAAATGAGCTTGGTAGCCCTATATATACATAATATTGGCCAGCCAGAGGGCGCTGATGTCTTCTTTAAACTGCGAACCAGCTCCTTTAACTGCTTGTTACGGAGGGCGTGGCCTCCCAGCGACCCAGGTGCGAGGTGGGGTGATGGGCCATGGTGCAGAAGGGGGGACTGGTAGACTGGTGGTATTGTCTAGACGTCTGGATGTAGTTGTTGTTCTTGGCTGCAGTTCTTTATTACGTAGAGGTGAATGAGTAGAATAGGCGATAATGGAGAAGGCTGAATCTCTTCCTAAAAATTTTACCGTGACAAGAGCTTTTCCATTTTCCTTCTGCGTTTAACTGATTGTGGGGACAGGTCAAGACACACCAAGATTAATCATACTTAGCCATAACACCACCCACCCTCCGGGCGCCCTCTACCCCACCCACCCACCCTCCGGGCGCTCGCTACCCCACCCACCCACCCTCTACCCCACCCACCCACCCTCCCTCCGGGCGCCCGCTACCCCACCCACCCACCCTGCGGGCGCCCGCTACCCCACCCACCCACCCTGCGGGCGCCCGCTACCCCACCCACCCACCCTGCGGGCGCCCGCTACCCCACCCACCCACCCTGCGGGCGCTCGCTACCCCACCCACCCACCCTGCGGGCGCTCGCTACCCCACCCACCCACCCTCCGGGCGCCCGCTACCCCACCCACCCACCCTCCGGGCGCCCGCTACCCCACCCTCGGGTATTTCCATGTTTAACCAAGAGTATTAAAGTGAAAACGTGAGTACTGGCTCATTAGCTGACTGCCCAGGTAGACGAGGACGGGGGTGAAGGAATGGGGCACGGAGATGGGCTTTCATTAAGGTCAATTATTTCGATGGGGAGATTAAAGCTCCCTTCGCATACCCTTCCTACCTAGCCTATCCCCCCACGTATTCCCCCTCCCATATTCACCTCCCAGATCAACAAAATGGACCTTGTGATCCACTACCACAGTGGTCGTCAAAAGGTAGGACCACCCGCTCCCCTTTACCTTGCCCTCCTCTCATCAGCTTAACTTTTCTTTCTATACTCACCTGTGATCTACCGCCCCCCCCCTAATGACCCCCGTGCTCACCTGAGATCTACCCCTCCCCCCCCCCCGTGCTCACCTGAGATCTACCCCCCCCGTGCTCACCTGAGATCTACCCCCCCCCCCGTGCTCACCTGAGGTGTGGCAGGCGCTGAAGGAGCGGTGGAGGTGCAGGCTCACCTGGGCAGGTGGCTGACCCTGGCACCTGAGGCCTTAATAGTAATTAGCGGCATTGTTCTCCTCCTCTGTGTGTGAACACCATGGTGAGGGGGGGGAGGGGGGGCGTGGTGGTGATGAGGGAGATGTTGGGGATATGGTGGTGATGAGGGAGTATGGTGACTTGGAGAGGAAGGGGACTTGGTAGAGCTGGAGAGAGGGGGGAGGGGGGACTTGGTGGATGGTTTAGTCTGGGGAAGAGTATAGTCCGCCCTCACCACCTACTGGGGGCGGCCCGTCCTCCCCATAGACCAATACCCACACCTTATCACACTCCTCCTTAAACTCCCTTAAGTTTAATGGGTAAGAACGACGATTAACTTTTCCTCCTCAGCTCTCCTCGTCCTCCTCCTCCTCCTCCTCCTCCTCCTCCTCTTCCTCTTCCTCCTCCTACTCGTCCTCTTCCTCCTACTTCTAAATTTGGTTATTCTTCTTACTATCCCAATTCGTGTGATTCGACTTTTGCTGCTTTTCCGATACTATATTTCTGAATGTCTCGATATAAGCCTAACGTGTATAAACAACACTCTGGCTGCCTGTCCCCCCTGATACAATTCATCACTCTGAATTATTAAGTGGCTGCAGCCTCTGATTCTATTGGTTTTCTGGGCCTACGTGAAAGTTTCAACTACAACCTTGAAATCCACACGTGTAGATACCTCCTCCCTGTAGATACACACGTGTAGATACCCCCCCCTGTAGATACACACGTGTAGATACCCCCCCTGTAGATACACACGTGTAGATACCCCCCCCCTGTAGATACACACGTGTAGATACCCCCCCCCCTGTAGATACACACGTGTAGATACCCCCCCTGTAGATACACACGTGTAGATACCCCCCCTGTAGATACACACGTGTAGATACCTCCTCCCTGTAGATACACACGTGTAGATACCCCCCCCCTGTAGATACACACGTGTAGATACCCCCCCCTGTAGATACACACGTGTAGATACCCCCCCTGTAGATACACACATGTAGATACCTCCTCCCTGTAGATACACACGTGTAGATACCCCCCCTGTAGATACACACGTGTAGATACCCCCATCCCCTGTAGATACACACGTGTAGATACCCCCCTGTAGATACACACGTGTAGATACACACGTGTAGATACCCCCCCTGTAGATACACACGTGCAGATACCCCCCTGTAGATACACACGTGTAGATACCCCCCTCCTGTAGATACACACGTGTAGATACCCCCCCCCCCCCCGCCTTCTGTAGATACACACATGTGATATTTCCCCCCCCCTGTAGATACACACGTGTATACACCTCCTCCCCCTGTAGATACACACGTGTATACACCTCCTCCCCCTGTAGATACACACGTGTACCCCCACACAACCTGTGTACCACGCCTCAAAGATTGTGGAGAAAACCGCCATCTAGACGCTTGTCAAGTCAACACATTTGGGGTGCCCTTGTGCGTGACAAATGGCCGTGTAGCGAAACTCCTCTTAATGATGTCATTGACTGCTTCATGCCTACCTCTCTCTCTCTCCCCTCCAACTTCCCTCACATGAGACCATTGTCGGCCGTGTTGTTCTGTCCATGGACTGCTAATTAGTACCCGTGTTTGGTGGAGATAAGGGCGGCATGCTGAATGGTAATGCTAATATTAAGGGCCTAACAGCCTACCTAGTTCCCCCAAAGAGGAATACGGGATGCTTGTGAGAGAGGTGAGAGACAGTGTGGGAGATGAGAGAGAGAGAGGCTCGCAAGGAGGGAAGGGATGGGAACTATCAGAGGAAAGCGTCTGTTGTTGTTGTTATAGATTCAGCTACTCGGAACAAGTTCCAAGTAGCACGGGCTATGGTGAGCCCGTAACTTACCTGGCACAGGAGCGGGGCAAGAAGCTCGGGCTATAGGAAAGCGTCAAGCCTTTACGACTATATAGCACTGGGAATGGGGTCAGGATAAGGATTTAGGATGGGACGGGGGGAAAAGGAATGGTGCCCAACCACTTGTGGATGGTCGGGGATTGAACGCCGACCTGCATGAAGCGAGACCGTCGCTCTACCGTCCAGCCCAAGTGGCTGGTTCCGCAAAGAAGGAAGTTGTGCTTCATCTCTCAGAGAAGCTGCCTGAGCAGCTGTATTGTTGAGGCACTGTTGTCAACAACGAGGCACTGTTGTCAATAACGAGGCACTGTTGTCAACAACGAGGCACTGTTGTCAATAACGAGGCACTGTTGTCAACAACGAGGCACTGTTGTCAACAACGAGGCACTGTTGTCAACAACGAGGCACTGTTGTCAACAACTAGGCACTGTTGTCAACAACGAGGCACTGTTGTCAACAACTAGGCACTGTTGTCAACAACGAGGCACTGTTGTCAACAATGGGGCACTGTTGTCAACAACGAGGCACTGTTGTCAACAACGGGGCACTGCTGTAAACAACGAGGCACTGTTGTCAACAACTAGGCACTGTTGTCAACAACGAGGCACTGTTGTCAACAACGGGCACTGTTGTCAACAACGAGGCACTGTTGTCAACAACGGGGCACTGTTGTCAACAACGAGGCACTGTTGTCAACAACGGGGCACTGTTGTCAACAACGAGGCACTGTTGTCAACAACTAGGCACTGTTGTCAACAACGAGGCACTGTTGTCAACAACGAGGCACTGTTGTCAACAACGGGGCACTGTTGTCAACAACGAGGCACTGTTGTCAACAACGGGGCACTGTTGTCAACAACGAGGCACTGTTGTCAACAACGGGGCACTGTTGTCAACAACGGGGCACTGTTGTCAACAACGAGGCACTGTTGTCAACAACGGGGCACTGTTGTCAACAACGGGGCACTGTTGTCAACAACGAGGCACTGTTGTCAACAACGGGGCACTGTTGTCAACAACGGGGCACTGTTGTCAACAACGGGGCACTGTTGTCAACAACGAGGCACTGTTGTCAACAACGGGGCACTGTTGTCAACAACGAGGCACTGTTGTCAACAACGGGGCACTGTTGTCAACAACGGGGCACTGTTGTCAACAACGGGGCACTGTTGTCAACAACGGGGCACTGTTGTCAACAACGAGGCACTGTTGTCAACAACGAGGCACAATTGTCAATAACGAGGCACTGTTGTCAACAACGAGGCACAATTGTCAATAACGAGGCACTGTTGTCAACAACGAGGCACTGTTGTCAACAACGAGGCACAATTGTCAATAACGAGGCACTGTTGTCAACAACGAGGCACAATTGTCAATAACGAGGCACAATTGTCAACAACGAGGCACTGTTGTCAACAACGAGGCACAATTGTCAATAACGAGGCACTGTTGTCAACAACGAGGCACAATTGTCAATAACGAGGCACAATTGTCAACAACGAGGCACTGTTGTCAACAACGAGGCACAATTGTCAATAACGAGGCAGTCACTGTTGGCATTCGTTTCAAGAAGTTGGACTGAAGTGAAGCGCCAGCATAAATATCCCATTTTCAGTCTCTTTCAGTGAACTTGTGTTCATGAATTCTAATGAAGTCTCTTTAAACGCTCGGGTAGGATCTCTTACCGATTCACTAATGGTACCACTGCTGCTGCTTGAGGAGTGGAATTCTGGCAATGGTCTCTGTGTTGCCTGCCTGATGCTTGAGTGGCCTCTGAAAGCAACCATTGAGCCCTGCTTGGTCCCAGCGGTCATCTTCAGTGAAGAGGTTCAACACTTTCGTGGATATTGTGCTCTGAAGTTTCGTATTCTTTATATTTTGACTTATATTCTCCCCTAAGGTGAGACCTAAGGTCTTACCTGGGGTGCATAATAAAGAAAGAAGAAGAGCTCGTGGTGTCCCGTCTTCCCGGTACTCTTTGTCGTATAACGCTTTGAAACAATTGACGGTTTTGGCCTCCACAACTTTCTCACTTGACAAGTTCCAATCGTCCACCACTCTGCAAAAGAACTTTTTTTAATATTTTTTTCGGTACCTTTGTTTCTTTGGCTTGAATCTATTAAAGTTTTTAGTCTATTAAAGTCTATTAAAGAAAGGAGTTAGAACCTCTTGTTCTCGAGGTTGCTGGTTTCAGGAATTCCTTTTGCCAATTTAGTCAATTCCCGTTATTATTTTGTAAGTGGTGATAATAATGCTTTTTTTCTTCCATTTTCTTCCATTTTTCTTGGCATATTTCTCTTCACAACTTGGTTTTTTTCGTTCTGGAAGCCATTTTGTAGCATGCCTTTGTACCTTTTCCAGTTTACTGACGTGCTTCTTGAGACACGGGTACCGTACAACGGCTGCATAATCCAGCTTTGGTCTCACATATGTCCTGAACAGTTTCTTTAGTATTTCACCTTCCAGGCCAATCAAAAGAGATTCTGAAGTTGGGATGGAAACGTAGCTTATGGTTCGGGCACAATGTTCTTTGTGCTCCACTGGTGACATTCTACTATCCAGAACCATCCCTAGATCTATTATGTTCTTTAATTCTGTTCCACGTAATGTGTGTGTATGTGTGAGTGAAAAAATAGTAGTTAGTAACAGTTGATTGACAGTTGAGAGGTGGGCCGAAAGAGCAGAGCTCAACCCCTTCAAACACATACACACACACACACACACACACACACACACACACACACACACACACACACACACACACACACACACACACACACACACACACACCACGTTGGTGGATAGCGCGCAGGACTCGTAATTCTGTGGCGCGAGTTCGATTCCCGCACCAGGCAGAAAACAAATGGGCAAAAGTTTCTTTCACCCTGAATGCCCTTGTTACCTAGCAGTAAATAGGTACCTTGGAGTTAGTCAGCTGTCACGAGCTGCTTCCTGGTGTGTGTGTGTGTGTGTGTGTGTGTGTGTGTGTGTGTGTGTGTGTGTGTGTGTGGTGTGGAGAGAGAGAGAAAAAAAGTAGTTAACAGTTGATTGACAGTTGAGAGGCGGGACCAAAGAGCCAAAGCTCAACCCCCGCAAGCACAATTAGGTGAGTACACACATACACACCCGTTGCCCACTCTTCTACAAGTCTAGCCTGCGACGTGTTACAGAATACAAAGTCCCAGGTACAGCAAAAGGCGTTGAGACAAGGCAGACATTACTATGTATTTGATACACCGAGGATCTGTATGATGCAGCGTGAGTGTCCTCTGAACAAGGTGTATGCATGTATTACAGAACATACAGCCTGCTCTATCGTTATTGTTATGCTGGTGTGTGTATAACGAACCAAGGTTATACCCGAACCCACACACCTGCCTCCCCCTCCCCTTCCCCGAACCCCCACACACCTGCAACCCCCCTCCCGTAATTCCTACTCGCCCCCCACACTTCCTGACCCCCTAGCGCCCCCTACCTCCCCCCCCCCCGCCTTCATAGAGGAGATGGGGGTCCCAGGAAAGGGGGTGAGGGTCCCATGGAAGGGGGTGAGGGGTCCCAGGAAAAGGGGTGAGGGTCCCATGGAAGGGATGAAGGGTCCCAGGGAAGGTAGGGTTGAGAAAAGGATGCGAGAAGAGAGGGGGAAAAAAAGGAATTTGAGAGGGAAAACGAATGATGGGAGACGAAGTATAGTAGAAAAAGAGATGAAAGAAAGAATGCTGATGATAGTGGTGGATATTGACATTTAAATGAAAAGGGAAAGATGAATGTGAAGAGCCAAGGGTATAGAAAAAAGGGCTAGAAGCTACAGGGAAGAAGGGGAGAAGCAAGAGAGTAAGAGGGGTAACCCCTGGGGGAGGGGGGATGGAAGGAGAGGGTAACCCTGGGGGGGGGGTGGAAGAGGAGAGTGGGAAGGCTGAATGAGGTTGACGAGTATAAACTAGTTATGGTCGAAGGTGAGGGAGGGGCTAGAGGGAATGGGAGGGGAAAGGATGGAAGAGGGGCAGGAAAGGATGGAAGAGGGGCAGGAAAGGATGGAAGAGGGGCAGGAGAGGATGGAAGAGGGGCAGGAAAGGATGGAAGAGGGGCAGGAAAGGATGGAAGAGGGGCAGGAATGGATGGAAGAGGGGGCAGGAATGGATGGAAGAGGGGCAGGAAAGGATGGAAGAGGGGCAGGAAAGGATGGAAGAGGGGCAGGAAAGGATGGAAGAGGGGCAGGAAAAGATGGAAGAGGGGCAGGAAAGGATGGAAGAGGGGCAGGAAAGGATGGAAGAGGGGCAGGAGAGGATGGAAGAGGGGCAGGAGAGGATGGAAGAGGGGCAGGAGAGGATGGAAGAGGGGCAGGAGAGGATGGAAGAGGGGCAGGAGAGGATGGAAGAGGGGCAGGAAAGGATGGAAGAGGGGCAGGAAAGGATGGAAGAGGGACAGGAAAGGATGGAAGAGGGGCAGGAATGGATGGAAGAGGGGCAGGAATGGATGGAAGAGGGGCAGGAATGGATGGAAGAGGGGCAGGAATGGATGGAAGAGGGGCAGGAATGGATGGAAGAGGGGCAGGAAAGGATGGAAGAGGGGCAGGAAAGGATGGAAGAGGGGCAGGAAAGGATGGAAGAGGGGCAGGAAAGGATGGAAGAGGGGCAGGAAAGGATGGAAGAGGGGCAGGAATGGATGGAAGAGGGGCAGGAGAGGATGGAAGAGGGGCAGGAGAGGATGGAAGAGGGGCAGGAGAGGATGGAAGAGGGGCAGGAGAGGATGGAAGAGGGGCAGGAGAGGATGGAAGAGGGGCAGGAATGGATGGAAGAGGGGCAGGAATGGATGGAAGAGGGGCAGGAATGGATGGAAGAGGGGCAGGAATGGATGGAAGAGGGGCAGGAATGGATGGAAGAGGGGCAGGAATGGATGGAAGAGGGGCAGGAATGGATGGAAGAGGGGCAGGAAAGGATGGAAGAGGGGCAGGAATGGATGGTGGGATAACAATGAGAACAATGATGCCTCTGAGTGGTTTCATGAGTACAATGGAGACTTGTATATTGGAATATGCAGCTTGTACCCGTTGTATTGTATTCAGCCTTATTCTCTCAGTTCCAGGAGCCTTTAAATGTCCCAACTACGGGCTCACCATAGCCCGTGCTCCCTGGAACTTTTTGTTCCAGGGAGCTAATCTCAAACAACAACAACAACTTTAAATGTCCTTCGCGGCCTAAGATGGTGTGTGTTAAGCCTATGATTGCTAGCAGAGTTTAGGTTAGGTTTATTATATACATTGAGGTTAGGTTAGGTTAGGTTAGGTTAGGTTTATTATATACATTGAGGTTAGGTTAGGTTAGGTTAGGTTTATTATATACATTGAGGTTAATACAATTTCTGGTTTGTCCAAATTCTGTAAAATAACAGTCAACTTTCTGGTGGTCCATCACTACTTGTTGGTGCTTTCTTATCAAATGGTTAGGTGACAACGTTTCGGGCTGTCCTGGACCCTTAGGTGACAACGTTTCGGTCCGTCCTGGACCCTTAGGTGACAACGTTTCGGTCCGTCCTGAACCCTTAGGTGACAACGTTTCGTTCCGTCCTGGACCCTTAGGTGACAACGTTTCGGTCCGTCCTGGACCCTTAGGTGACAACGTTTCGGTCCGTCCTGGACCCTTAGGTGACAACGTTTCGGTCCGTCCTGGACCCTTAGGTGACAACGTTTCGGTCCGTCCTGAACCCTTAGGTGACAACGTTTCGTTCCGTCCTGGACCCTTAGGTAACAACGTTTCGGTCCGTCCTGGAACCATTGCAAGTTTCACATGTGGTCGCTGGCATTACGATGTATGCCTCTGGTATTACCTAAGATTAATGTCCTCCCTGAAATTATTGTATATTTTTTTGGTTGGTGGGGAAGGGGACAAGACATTCCTATCTACTTCAGGCTGTACTGTTTTTTGTATGAGCTCATCGCCCCTTTCACATCCTAATTAAATTGCATGGGATAGTATTGAATTCAAATGGCCATTTAATTACCCATCTTATCAGTATCCAAGTTCTGTGATATTTGGCTCGTCGGCTGTTCCTCTCGTCCTTAGGTAGGTCGTTTATATTATAGTGAGGATTCTGAAACTGAACTTTTGAACACTTGTGTTAGTGCTGGAGTTCATTTCGCGGCGTGCGTGTGCGCATTGGTGTATGCTTGTGCGCGCAATCACCTTTGCTATTGGCTGGAGACCGGTGGTGGTGGTGGTGGTAGGGAAAAGGTCGCGGGGGTGGAAGCGCAGGTCACCTCGTCTTGTACCTGTGTGCCAGCGGAGCCGGCATCACTTCCCTCTCTATACACCCCAGGATGCAAATTGAATATATAATCGGCGTCCGAGAGAGCGTCATTGTTCTAGAGGTTTGTGGCGTGTGGGGGGGATGGCTGAAGATAGTGCCGACATCCCCCTGCCTTTGTGAAGGGGTGGCAGTGCCCGGGCGTGAGGGATTCGCGGGATTACCGTGTCTTTTCAGGCAACAAAAGCCCTATTAACTGTGAACACCGCTCAACACGACCTGAGTGATGGCGTGGAGGTGGGCCAGTCAGGGCGGGGTGGGTGTGTGAGGGGTTCTGAGTGGCGTTGAAGGTGTGGGAGAATGATGTACTCACTTTGGGGAGCCGGTCGGCCGAGCGGACAGCACACTGGACTTGTGTTCCTGTGGTCCCGGATTCGATCCCAGGCGCCGGCGAGAAACAATGGGCAGAGTTTCTTTCACCCTATGCCCCTGTTACCTAGCAGTAAAATAGGTACCTGGGTGTTAGTCAGCTGTCACGGGCTGCTTCCTGGGGGTGGAGGCCTGGTCGAGGACCGGGCCGCGGGGACACTAAAGCCCCGAAATCATCTCAAGATAACCTCAAGAAGATAACTTCCACCACTTAACTCTTTAGCACAATCGACTTGAGAATGATCCAGGACGGACCGAAACGTCGTCGTCCCTTCACCTTCTAGTGTGTGGCCTGGTCAAACTTCGATTTGTTTACTAATCTGACATTGACAAAGTGTTTATAGCCTGTATATCCTTGTTCGAGTACCACTAATGCTGGATAAGCTGACTTAGTCTGCCCTATCAGTCAGATTTACGTGGTAATCATGTCTCCTCTAACCCGTCTAATTTCAAGTGACGTGAAGTTGTTGTTGTTTTAGATTTAGCTACTCGGAACGAAGTGTCCATGTAGCACGGGCTATGGTGAGCCC
Source organism: Procambarus clarkii (assembly GCF_040958095.1). NCBI lineage: Eukaryota > Metazoa > Arthropoda > Malacostraca > Decapoda > Cambaridae > Procambarus > Procambarus clarkii. The sequence continues at coordinate 495,279 of NC_091232.1, read as the reverse complement.
GTAAGAAGTGACGTAAAGCTTGGTTCCTCTGATATTTCTTGGTAACTTGCACCTCTCAACTCCGAGACTAGTCTGGTGGCATGCCTCCAGCTGCTTTTTGTGCTTGAGAAGATAAGGACATGATGACGGCGCGTCATAGTCTAGAATTGGTCTGATATACGTAGCGTATAAGGCACCGGAGGATTCCTTATTTAGGTTGGTGCCCTGTGTGTCCATCCTGCCCTCCATCTCTCAGTGTCTCCCTCTGAACTCCCTCTATCTGTCCCTCCCACTGTCCATTATTCTTTCCCACTCTCTCTCCTTCACTCTCCCTCTTGCACTCTCCCCTTCTGTTATCTCTCCGTATTTTACTCTCTGCCGGGTTAGTTGACAATCTGTTCTGCCTCTTCACTTAATATTTGTTCATTCTTTCGTTATCTCTGGCTCCTCTCTCTCCATTTATTGACTTTAGGTAAATATAAATAAAGGGAGCCGGTCGGCCGAGCGGACAGCACGCTGGAATTGTGATCCTGTGGTCCTGGGTTCGATCCCAGGCGCCGGCGAGAAACAATGGGCAGAGTTTCTTTCACCCTATGCCCCTGTTACCTAGCCGTAAAATAGGTACCTGGGTGTTAGTCAGCTGTCACGGGCTGCTTCCTGAGGGTGGAGGCCTGGTCGAGGACCGGGCCGCGGGGACACTAAAAAGCCCCGAAATCATCTCAAGATAACCTCAAGATAACCTCAAGAAATATTACACGAGGGCACGGTACCTGGTCCCCCCTTGTGTCACGCTCACTACGCCTTCCCTCTCTCCTCTTGTCTTGAACATTTCTCAGTAATTGTTGCCTGCGACATAAGAGGAGAGGAAAGAGGCTGTAAGAGGCCAACTACCTGTGTTGTGTGTGGAGGGAGGGTAATGGGGCGGCCTCTGCTCCCATGCACTTAATGCCTTTACTCTCATCAAGGTAAGTGGCTGTCTCGGAGCTGAAGCCTTGCCTCTAGTAGGGCTGGCAAGGTGGCCTCTATAGTGCGTGTTGTCCCTCTTGCTGTGTTGCTCTTCCTCTTGTGCTCTCTCTTTTTGTTCTTCCTTGTCTTCTTCTCACTCCTCTTCTTCTTCCTGTTCTCACTCTTCTTCCTCTTGTGGTCACTCTTCTTCCTCTTGTGGTCACTCTTCCTCTTGTGGTCACTCTTCCTCTTGTGGTCACTCTTCCTTTGTGGTTACTCTTCCTCTTGTGGTCACTCTTCCTTTGTGGTTACTCTTCCTCTTGTGGTCACTCTTCCTTTGTGGTTACTCTTCCTCTTGTGGTCACTCTTCCTCTTGTGGTCACTCTTCCTTTGTGGTTACTCTTCCTCTTGTGGTCACTCTTCCTCTTGTGGTCACTCTTCCTCTTGTGGTTACTCTTCCTCTTGTGGTCACTCTTCCTCTTGTGGTCACTCTTCCTCTTGTGGTCACTCTTCCTCTTGTTCTCGCTCTTTCTTTTCTTCTCGCTCTTTCTTTTGTTCTCGCTCTTGCTCTTGTTCTCGCCGCAGTTCTCACAGTAACTCTTAGATTGAACGCCGACCTGCATGAAGCGAGACCGACGCTCTACCGTCCAGCCCAAGTGGGAGGACAAGCTGTATCAGGACGGAAGAACTGTTTTATTCGTACAGTTTAAATGCGTGAATTTAACAAGTCATATTTTGACTTGTTAATAATGTTTATAAAATGGTTTCTCCCGGAGACTTGACCATGGAAAAGTAGCACTCAAAATTCCTGTGTCTGGTACTCCATGGTGTAGTACCTATTACTACGACGGATGGTAGTACTTAATATGATCTTTCACCCCCCCCCCCCAACCAAAAAGGTGACAGCCAAACCTAAACTTTCCAAGGCCTAGTATAGTACATATCTGTACTAAATTAGGCCTCAGTTGGAGAATATTTGGTAAAAAAGTTTGCACAGTTAAATCTAGCAGTTAAGGTTAGGTTAAATACCTTGTTACTGTTCATTTTTTTGGTATGCGTTATGTATTCCAAAAGTACAAAGCGTGACTATATATGGGGGTACAGCAGTGCACATTTTGTACAGTCCGTCCATTGTAGCTGTTGGTTATATAATTTTAATATAATTTATTCACGGTACAATTTGGTATACGAACTACTGTGACGGATTTATGAATTGCCGGCTGAAGCTAGTTCTCTAGGAGCCTCGGACGGCGGGAGGCTAGTTGGTCTTCACTTGAAATACTGTTAAATGGTTAGATGAACTTAGCAGATGTGTAGAGGACCGCTGCTTCCCATGGCACTGCGCTCTGGCTTGGTGTGTGTGTGTGTGTGTGTGTGTGTGTGTGTGTGTGTGTGTGTGTGTGTGTGTGTGTGTGTGTGTGTGTGTGTGTGTGTGTGCGCGCGCGCGCGTGTGTGTGTGTGTGTGAGTGCGTGTGAAGGGGGGGGCCTTTGATTGTCTAAGGCAGCGTCTGGGGCCTTTGTTCCTGATAGCAACTTAAAAAGTTGTTGCATGGTAAAAATAATACAAGTGTATTTTGATGTGTATAACTCGGTTTATGGCAGCCACGTATAAAATGCGGCTAATGTATTTACAGCTGTATTTGTGTTAAATACTCCTGCATTATAATATTGATCTGTATGTGTATGTATATATGTATATCCACGTATAGTAGGCCACTATTAATACATATCAGTGGTAACACTATGTATCCCACCCACGTATCCCTATGACATAACTGGACTTTAATTAAATATATCATCGTTATTATTATTAATATACCCAGGGGCTTAATTGACAGGTACACGGCCTATTAGAGGCCTCGTACGGTCGCTTAGTGTATTTGGGAATAAATTACCCATAGAAGCTAATTCTGAAGCGTGTAGTCCTACAGGGGGGTCAGTTGTAGTTAAACCACGAGCCAGCCGCAGATGGAAACAATACGTTTTGGGAACAAATCCACAAGGGCTGTGACGAGGATTCGAACCTGCGTCCGGGAGCGTCCCAGACACTGACTCGAGGTTCGAATCCTGGTCACGGCCCTTGTGGATTTGTTCATTTGATGCATCACGTTAGTGTATGTGTGTGAATACGTTTTGGGATTTAGAAAGGAAATGGGAGGTAAGGGAAGGGGTGTATGGGGTAAGGGTCGGCCTCTTAGAGCCGCCTCCTGCCCAGCTCCACATAATGGGAAGCTTAGATCATAACTCTACTGCTGGTGTCTTGAAGGTCGGTTAGGGAGCCGGTCGGCCGAGCGGACAGCACGCGGGACTTGTGATCCTGTGGTCCTGGGTTCGATCCCAGGCGCCGGCGAGAAACAATGGGCAGAGTTTCTTTCACCCTATGCCCCTGTTACCTAGCAGTAAAATAGGTACCTGGGTGTTAGTCAGCTGTCACGGGCTGCTTCCTGGGGGTGGAGGCCTGGTCGAGGACCGGGCCGCGGGGGACACTAAAGCCCCGAAATCATCTCAAGATAACCTCAAGAAGGTGGTGGGTCTTGGTGGTGTTGAATTGGTTGGGCTGCTTTGTCATCTTGGCTTTTGTTGGCTATTGAATGTGTGTGTATTTGTGTGTATAATCGCCTAGTTGTGCTTGTGGCGGTTGAGTTTCGGTTCTTCGGTCCCGCCTCTCATTTGTCTGTCAACCGAGGTACAGATTCCTGAGCCTACTGGGCTCTATCATATCTACATTTGAAACTGTGTATGGAGTCAGCCTCCACCACATCACTACTTAATGCATTCCATTTGTTAACTACTCTGACACTGAAAAAATTATTTTTAATGTCTCTGTGGTTCATTTGGGTACTAAGCTTCCACCTGTGTCCCCTTGTTCATGTTCCACCCGTGCTAAAGAGTTTCTTTGTTCACTCTGTCAATTCCCCTGAAAATTTTGTAGGTGATAATCATGTCTCCCCTTACCCTACTGTTTTCCAGGGACGTGAAGTTTACCTCCCTTAGCCTTTCCTCGTAGTTCATTCCTCTCAGTTCTGGGACAAGTCTGGTGGCATATCTCTGAATCTTCTCTAACTTTGTCTTGTGTTAAACTAGGTATGGACTCCAGGCTGGAGCTGCATATTCCAGGATTGGTCTGACATAAGTGGTATACAGGGTCCTGAACGATTCCTTACACAAGTTTCTAAAGACATTTCTTATGTTGGCCAGTCTAGCATATGCCGCTGATGATATCCTCTTAATGTGGGCTCCCAGGACTGGATGACGCGGGAACGTGGACCCTAGGGCCAGATTCACAAAGCACTTACGCAAGTACTTACGAACGTTTACATCTTTCCTCAATCTTTGACGGCTTTGGTTACATTTATTAAACAGTTTACAATAATGAAAACTTACCAATCAACTGTTGTTATTGTTATAAACAGCCTCCTGGTGCTTAGGAACTCATTAAATGTTTAATAATTGCAAATAAAGCCGCCAAAGATTGAGAAAAGATGTACAGGTTCGTAAGTGCTTGCGTAACTGCTTCGTGAATCTGGCCCCAGGACTGAATACGTGAGTCGTCTTGCCTCCCAGCACAAGTCCGACATGTTGGTAGGAAATTCGACTGAAATAAGGCTATACACCGTATCAGGGATCAGACGTGTGTGGTTGGTCTTTCTGGCCGCAGGACTTGAAGTCCGCTGTAAATCAGGCACCCTTAAATCTCTCTCCTGTGTGAGGGGGGGGGGGGCAGCCACGAGAGCCTGGTGTAAACACCTGGTGATAAGACCGAGCGAAGTGAGGAGGTGGAATCTTGAGACTATAAATTGCACTTATCTCTGGTTTAAGATCTCGTGATATACATCACAAATATGGCCATTTTCTGCTGCGCCGCCGATCCTACTTAAGGCTGAAATTGCTTGAGTCCCCCCCCCCCCCCCCCTTATCCCTCATGGATGCTAAGTTGTTTGGGACTTGACACTTGCACATTGATTTAAGTTCTCTTTTATCAATGTCTCTAAAGTTGTCTTTCGTTGGAAGATGTGATAGAGATGTGTCGATTGTGGAAGCTGTTGGGATATTCCTGGATTAAAAGGTACTGTTTTGCTCAAATGATTCGGGTAAGATCGAGCAGAAATATTTTGGGGAATTTCACTGCGGCACTTTTGGTTGAGGTGACTGGCACTGTGACCATGAGTGCCTTAGTGTGTTGCTGCCTCTTGTAATCTTCTTGAGGTTATCTTGAGATGATTTCGGGGCTTAGCGTCCCCGCGGCCCGGTCCTCGACCAGGCCTCCTTTTTGTTACACACCCCCAGGAAGTAGTCCGTATCGACTGTCTAACTCCCTGGTACCTATTTACTGCTGGGTGAACAGAACATCAGGGTGAAAGAAACTCTGCCCATTTGTTTCCGCCTCCGCCGGGGATCGAACCCGGAACCTTAGGACTACGAATCCCGAGCGCTGTCAACTCAGCCGTCAGGCCCCTCTGACGGGCCTTGTAGCTCGTACATAGTACAGAGGTGCCACTGGGTGCCTCTGGATGCCTCTAGATCCAGCCCATCCTCTTGAGCCTTCACTACGTCACTAAACTGATGTACTAAATTTTGTGAACGTAGCCGAGTAGCCACGCATAGAAGACGAGACATCACGTGAATTTTTACGAGCCGCTGTGATTTTTAGTTCATGAGTTTTCAGCCGTTGAGGATTTACATGTCAAAAAATACGATGGTTTTTTTGAGAGGCCGAGGGGTTCCTGGAGCACTTGTTGACGGTGTTGTGTTATCCCGATTATTTTATCCATTCCCCCTCCTTCCTTCATTCCCTCATTCCCCCTCCTTCCTTCATTCCCTCATTCCCCCTCCTTCCTTCATTCCCTCATTCCCCCTCCTTCCTTCATTCCCTCATTCCCCTCCTTCCTTCATTCCCTCATTCCCCCTCCTTCCTTCATTCCCTCATTCCCCCTCCTTCCTGCTCTTAACAGTTACTGTCCAGTAACAATATTCCTCGCCCCATACCCCCCCCCCCTCCCGCTCTTAACAGTTACTGTCCAGTAATAATATTCCTCGCCCCATACCCCCCCCCCCTCCCGCTCTTAACAGTTACTGTCCAGTAACAATATTCCTCGCCCCATACCCCCCCCCCCCTCCCGCTCTTAACAGTTACTGTCCAGTAACAATATTCCTCGCCCCATACCCCCCCCCCCCTCCCGCTCTTAACAGTTACTGTCCAGTAACAATATTCCTCGCCCCATACCCCCCCCCCCCTCCCGCTCTTAACAGTTACTGTCCAGTAACAATATTCCTCGCCCCATACCCCCCCCCCCCTCCCGCTCTTAACAGTTACTGTCCAGTAACAATATTCCTCGCCCCATACCCCCCCCCCCCTCCCGCTCTTAACAGTTACTGTCCAGTAATAATATTCCTCGCCCCATACCCCCCCCCCCTCCCGCTCTTAACAGTTACTGTCCAGTAACAATATTCCTCGCCCCATACCCCCCCCCCCCCTCCCGCTCTTAACAGTTTACTGTCCAGTAACAATATTCCTCGCCCCATACCCCCCCCCCCCCTCCCGCTCTTAACAGTTACTGTCCAGTAACAATATTCCTCGCCCCATACCCCCCCCCCCCTCCCGCTCTTAACAGTTACTGTCCAGTAATAATATTCCTCGCCCCATACCCCCCCCCCCCTCCCGCTCTTAACAGTTACTGTCCAGTAATAATATTCCTCGCCCCATACCCCCCCCCCCCTCCCGCTCTTAACAGTTACTGTCCAGTAACAATATTCCTCGCCCCATACCCCCCCCCCCCTCCCGCTCTTAACAGTTACTGTCCAGTAATAATATTCCTCGCCCCATACCCCCCCCCCCCTCCCGCTCTTAACAGTTACTGTCCAGTAACAATATTCCTCGCCCCATACCCCCCCCCCCCTCCCGCTCTTAACAGTTACTGTCCAGTAACAATATTCCTCGCCCCATACCCCCCCCCCCCTCCCGCTCTTAACAGTTACTGTCCAGTAACAATATTCCTCGCCCCATACCCCCCCCCCCCTCCCGCTCTTAACAGTTACTGTCCAGTAACAATATTCCTCGCCCCATACCCCCCCCCCCCTCCCGCTCTTAACAGTTACTGTCCAGTAATAATATTCCTCGCCCCATACCCCCCCCCCCCTCCCGCTCTTAACAGTTACTGTCCAGTAATAATATTCCTCGCCCCATACCCCCCCCCCCTCCCGCTCTTAACAGTTACTGTCCAGTAGTAATATTCCTCGCCCCATACCCCCCCCCCCCTCCCGCTCTTAACAGTTACTGTCCAGTAGTAATATTCCTCGCCCCATACCCCCCCCCCCCCCTCCCGCTCTTAACAGTTACTGTCCAGTAGTAATATTCCTCGCCCCATACCCCCCCCCCCCTCCCGCTCTTAACAGTTACTGTCCAGTAGTAATATTCCTCGCCCCATACCCCCCCCCTCCCTTCCTCAGGAATCAAACCAGTCAAGTCCTCTCCTTTTCAGTCTACCGTTCTTCATTCCATCTCGCCACCCACTGATCCCACGCCTTTCTCATCCCACCTCTTCCATCCCAACCCTTCCTGTCTCAGCACCTTCCTATCCCACCACCCATTTTATATACTTCCTGTCGGCTTCTTCCATATTCTCTCTCTCTCACATCTGTCCGCCTCACCTACTCCCCATCTCCCATTATCTTGTTCCGTCCCATCCCTCGCCCCTCACCCCTTCCATCATCTCCCTTCCCTATTTCATACACCTGTTCACTTCCAAAAGGTACCCCGTAAACCCAGGGGTCATAGGAAGCCTCCCTGAGATTTACACGGTGGATTCCTTCAGGTAAACCACAGGGGTGCCGCCTCTACCCCCCCTTTGGCCCGCCTGGGGAAATGAACATTCGTGTGTGCACATGTTCCCGGTATCTAAAATATACACACACTCGTTCATTGTAATCTGTACGTACGTAATCTAAAGAAACGTAATCTGTATCTTATCAGGTGTTCTGGCAAAGTGTTTTAGTCTGAAATTGAAATGATTAAATTGGTTATTTTTTGTCCGATGCCCATAACATCTATAACCTATTTTATGACATTTACTTCACGCTGTTCTTCGTGTTGATATTAATAGCGGCTCCACTAATTTATATTTTTTTATCTTCCGTTTAATTTTGATGGGCTATATATATATATATATATATATATATATATATATATATATATATATATATATATATATATATATATATATATATATATATATATACATATAATGACCGAAAAAGTAAGATTAATAATTCTAACACGAATTTTCTCTGTTATATTTCTTTTCACTGTTGATGGTAACTGAAAAATCAATTCTCCAAAATTCATTTTTATTTCTAGTCATATATATATATATAATAATATGGTCAGGAGTGTGGGGGGGGGGGAAGGGTTAGCCTGTAGCCAGACGGAGTTGAGAGATTCACGGCTGTTCCATTTAGGCCTAGCAGACTCCTCCAGACGCCCCACTGCCTCGTTATCTCTATAGTAGATGCTCCATTAAGGACTCTTGTCACATCCCTTCATGTTTCCCTGTCTGAAGGATACACTTTCTTTCTCACTTTCTCCTGCACTCTCGATTTTGTTTGGACACAGGTGGGTGCTGGCTTGTGACTCAGGGGCCAGATTCACGAAGCAGTTATGCAAACACTTTACGTATCTGTACATCTTTTCTCAGTCTTTGGCGACTTTGTTAGCAATTATTAAACAGTTAGTGAGCTCCAAAGCACCAGGAGGCTGTTTATAACAACAACAGTTGATTGGGAAGTTTTCATGTTTATAAACTGTTTAATAAATGTAACCAAAGCCGTCAAAGATTGAGGAAAGATGTACACGTTCGTAAGTGCTTGCGAAACAGTTACTGTTTCGTGAATGTGGCCCCAGGTCAGCAGGCTGAGCGTATCCCTTCTCGCAGCTCATGGTATTGAGTCTTATTCTATAAATGTTTCCCCTCAACACGACCCACCAGTTAGATTTTTACGTCTAGCTCTCCATTTTCTACTGGGTGAATAGGGACGAATAGTTAAAGATTGGTTCCCAGTCGATCTATCCTTGGTTGTGTCATGGGGCGAGTGTGTGTGCGCGCGCGCGAGTGTACACCATCAACTTGTGTGTGTACACCATCGACTTGTGTGTGTGTGTGTGTGTGTGTGTGTGTGTGTGTGTGTGTGTGTGTGTGTGTGTGTGTGTGTGTGTGTGTGTGTGTGTGTGTACATGCAGGGTCAAGCATCAGCTCTGGACCCCGCTTTTCTGTTGTCAATCACCTAATGCAGTGACTCCCGACATTCCTTTTATTTTATCAGACCTGTTTATAAAATCGGAAATATTGTCGAGTATTATCTAACTCATAACATCTCATAATTGAATACTCTTAGTTTCTCCTGCGCTGTGAGGTGACATTCCATCAGCCTTTCCTTATATTTGAACTACTTCAGCTCCGGGTCCCCCCGATATTTACAGCATCGCTCCTGTGCCAGGTAAATCCACTACGGGCTCACCATAGCCCGTGCTACTTGCCTCGCTTATCTTGAGATGATTTCGGGGCATAGCGTCCCCGTGGCCTGGTCCTCGACCAGGACTCCTTTTTGTTACACTCCCCTAGGAAGCAGCCCGTAGCAGCTGACTAACTCCCAGGTACCTATTTACTGCTAGGTGAACAGGGGCATCAGGGTGAAAGAAACATTTTGCCCTTTTGTCTCTGCCTCCACCGGGGATCGAACCCGAAACCTCCAGGAAAGCCAACCTACAGGCTTTCAGGAACAGGCCAACAGGAAAGTTGGCCTACAGGCCAACCTGTAGGCTGGCTTTCCTGCGTTCTGGCTTTCATGGGAAGCACATAAGAAGTGTGTTGTCGTGCCCATAGCCAAGCTACCACCTCTATCTACACATTAATTCCCAGTCATTGTGCAGAACGTATTATGAGCTCGTTTACCCAACGCCCTTAACGACCCAACCAGCGCGTCCCTAATGATCCAAACCGCTCCGGTTACCTGTAATTAATGGACCCCTGATTATGATTGGATAATAGCCTAGGGACCACGATGTTAGGCGGAAGAGATGGTAATTAAATATGTTTTTCGTGGAGTTTATATATATATATATATATATATATATATATATATATATATATATATATATATATATATATATATATATATATATATATATTATGAATACTGTTCCTCATAGTCAATTACGGCCCGAAGGCTTACATGTGCTCGCCCCTCAGTATATTAGAGACGGTTTGGTGGTTCTGGGCTGATTAAAGCATTTCTCTGGGCGGCATCCTTTCTCCTCCGGGCTTCTGTCAGCACTTGTTGGTGGGGTACTGTGCCCGGATGTGGGTAGAGAAGTTGGTTGATTCTGCCGTCATTAACCGGTCCCCCTGCCGCCCATACCCTGCCCCCTGCCGCCCATACCCTGCCCCCTGCCGCCCACACCCGGCCCTCTGCCGCCCACACCCGGCCCGTGGTAAATTCAGGCTCCACGAGCCTAGGTGAATATGATTGCCTGGGTCTCCTTTGACTAGGTCGGGTTCAGTGCTCCTTCAACAGGTGAACACAGGTGAACGCAGGTGTTCACCTGTGTTCACCTGGACGCTGATGAGGAAGTCACGACAGAATTTTCGCCGTGTCCTCTGCCCCCCCCCCCACCTTAAGATACACCTCATTAAGTGAGTCTTTCATTAAGGCGAGATCTACAAATCTGGACGAACTCAGCGGGTGAGCCCCGGTAGCCTCAAATGAGCCCCAGGTAGCCTTAAGTGAGCCCCAGGTAGCCTCAAGTGAGCCCCAGGTAGCCTCAAGTGAGCCCCGGTACCCTTAAATGAGCCCCTTTTTATATTAACACCTTTAAGTCCCTGATACCAAAGGATACAAACAGCCTTGAGTGCTTAATTCGTTAGGGATTAGTTCTGTGGTGCTGTTAGGCCACAGAGCCCCATCTCCTCCTGTTTCATTTTCCCGGTTGGCAAGTCTAAGAGAGAATGAAGGCGTAACGTAACCATAGTTTGATGCATGTATGTTTATACGGGGATAATTGCCTTGTTATCTAGGCTCTTGAATAGTTATTAATAAATCAGTTAGTACCAGTTCCCTCTTTCTCTTAATTATCTCTTTATCCTCATCTCATTACCACCTCCGCCATTTTCTTGTTACCGTCTTTCTCTTGTCTATTTCATGTTGCTACTTCCCTGTTCGTCCTGTTATCGTATTATCCTTCCATAGTCTCCCGTTGTTCGTCATTCCTATAATCTTATGTATATCAGTTTTATAGTTATTACCATTTATATTAATATACTCGTATATCTCTCTGTCTCTCTCTGTCTCTCTCTTTCGTTCCCTCTCTCCTCTCTCTCCCTCTCTCCTCTCTCTCCCTCTCTCCTCACTCACCCTCTCCCTCCTCTCTCTCTCTCTCCCTCTCCCTCCTCTCTCTCTCTCCTCTCTCTCTCTCTCTGGCTTTAATTTATATAGTATTATGTACGTTGGGGAACCTTAACATACAAAAAGAGACGTACTAGTTGAGAGAACAGGTTGTTCCAAGGAGAGAGGAGAAGGAGGAGTGATTTCAAGACGACGTAGATAGTTATCCAAAAGCAAAAATACATAGCCTTAGTTACCGTAAGCTAGCTGTGGAGTCCAAGCCAATCACTATCAACCTCTTAAGGTTCTGGCCAATCACATTGCAGCTCGTGGCCGCTCATGCTTGTACCAAAGATTATTAATCTGAACTACATGTAGCTCCTCCATCACTGACTTCTCTGTTCGAGTGTCAGATCTGGACAAATATGTCCGGCAATTTAAACACGAAATACGGGAAATGGCTGGTGGCAGCCTTTTGAAGTGAAGATGATGTATGATGTATTGTGGGGGAGGCCGCTGGGTGATGAGCCAGGCCGCTGGGAGATGAGCCAGGCCGCTGGGAGATGAGCCAGGCCGCTGGGAGATGAGCCAGGCCGCTGGGAGATGAGCCAGACCGCTGGGAGATGAGCCAGACCGCTGGGAGATGAGCCAGGCCGCTGGGAGATGAGCTAGGCCGCTGGGAGATGAGCCAGGCCTCGGGGAGATGAGCCAGGCCGCGGGGAGATGAGCCAGGCCGCGGGGAGATGAAGTACTCATGTCCCCTCTGACAGTGTTGGTGTCTCCCTCCCACATGTGTAGGGTCAGGTGTGGGATGGCTCTGGCTCCCTGAACCTGGCGAAGCTGTCGCTCTCTGGTGAAGCTGTCGCTCTCTAGTCAAATTAATTCTTTGGTGTTGCCAGGTGTGTATAGGTGCCTTCAGGTGTATATAGTTGCCTCCAGGTGTGTATAGTTGGCTTCAGGTGTGTATAGGTGCCTTCAGGTGTATATAGACGGGGAAAGGGAGTGATTGGAGGGAAAAGGGGAGAGAAATGGAAGAATGATGGGGAAAGAATGATGGGAGGGGGAGGGAATGAGGCGATTGTCATGAATGAGTGGCTCTGTGGAGTGTGAGTAAATAATGTAAATAGAGGTGGGTGAGTCTGTGTGAGTGAGGGAGAGGCTGAGTAATGTAGTCGGTAATCGAGATCGTAAGAAAATGTATAAAGAATGTAATGAAGCATACGAAAGGGAGAAGAATAAGTGCTCGTAAGAGAGAGTATGATGAATGCTCGTAAGAGAGGAGAGAATGAGTAATAGTGAATAAAAGAGGAGAATAAACCTCGCCAAAAGTGGTGAGAAACGAATTGCTTGAAAAACACGAGGAAAATTATACAAAATTGCCAAAAGAAAAAAGTGAAGGAAAACAAAGAGGAAAGATTGAGAGTCGAGTGTGGCCGAAGCTGGACACACGAGGGAGACAGATAAACAATGGGGCCAGAGGAACGAGAGAGAGAGAGAGAGAGAGAGGGGGGGGGGGATAAGAAAATAGTCGCGGCCAGATGGAGAAACTGTTTAAGGAAGCAATATTCTGGCTAAGAGATGGATTTAAAGGGGAGATTTATATATATATATATATATATATATATATATATATATATATATATATATATATATATATATATATATATATATAATAATCATCTCATAATTGTGTGTGTGTGCTAGGAAATGTCTATCCAACGATGGAAACAAGATGGGGAAGAGAGAGAGAGGGAGAAGGGTTGAGGGGAGTGGAGTTGGGGGGAGGAAAGTGTTGAAGGGGGTGGGGTTGGGGGGGGGGGGGGAGAGACTTTCCGGGTACCACTGTAGTATAAAATAAAATACATATATACATCAGCCCGTCCTCCAAAAATGTGGAGGTAAATGTAACAGCACAAGTAAGTGCAATTATGTACTGTTCAGAGTAGTCAGGAATTGTACTTATTGTCACTTAGTATTCTACCGTACTGTCAAATATATTGTGAATATTTGAGTTTACCTGAAAATCTGAATAGAAAACCACGACCCAACCTAACCTTCTTAGTGTGTGAAGATAAGCATTTTATTGCTTCTTAATTACAATTAGTACTTAACCTATATCTATATTGATATTACAGCTTTATAAAACTAATAAAACAAAACTAAAATATATCAATAAATTGTAAAGTAACTCAGAATATTTTCCAATTTAGTATAAAATTTGTATTTAATAAAACTGAAAAGGAAATTTCTGATATTTAAAACTTGTGTATAGCGAATTGAACTTGAAAACGTCATCCTAAAATTCTGAGTGTCTTAACAGAAAACGAGGATAATAAATGAGGAGGTAAGTGTAACAGCCCCATAACTGCAATTATGTACTATGTATGATAGTAAGGAAATGTACTTATTACACTTACATATACATACATATACATGGCAGTGTCGCGTCGTCTTGCTGTTGATATGCTAGTGTATATCTCTGTATACCTGCATCTTGAGCCGGTGTGTGTGTGTGTGTGTGTGTGTGTGTGTGTGTGTGTGTGTGTGTGTGTGTGTGTGTGTGTGTGTGTGTGTGCTTTTATTTATCTGGCTGTGCAAGTTTTTTCGTGCATGAGTGCTTGTGCTTCCATGCGTGTTGGGATGCGTTTGTTTGTTCTGTGCTTGTTGACTGCTTGCAGTGTGTTTATCTGTTTGTATGATAATAAGATTGCTTGTTTTTTATTGTTGCATGCATTTGTACATGTTTGTTGATTTTGGATGTGTTTGTTGCTTTCTTATCTGTACAAGCTTGCTTGGGCTTGCCTAGCTGTGTTTGTTTACTTGTTTGTGTCTGCCTTTGTATGCTGGTATTTGTGTAGATGTGTTTGTTTGTAGGTGTTTAGCGTGCGGGCCTGCGGGGAGCTTGTGGCCGCCTGCGGGGGGCTTGTGGCCGCCTGCGGGGAGCTTGTGGCCGCCTGCGGGGGCTTGTGGCCGCCTGCGGGGGCTTGTGGCCGCCTGCGGGGAGCTTGTGGCCGCCTGCGGGGAGCTTGTGGCCGCCTGCGGGGGCTTGTGGCCGCCTGCGGGGGCTTGTGGCCGCCTGCGGGGAGCTTGTGGCCGCCTGCGGGGGCTTGTGGCCGCCTGCGGGGAGCTTGTGGCCGCCTGCGGGGAGCTTGTGGCCGCCTGCGGGGAGCTTGTGGCCGCCTGCGGGGGCTTGTGGCCGCCTGCGGGGAGCTTGTGGCCGCCTGCGGGGAGCTTGTGGCCGCCTGCGGGGAGCTTGTGGCCGCCTGCGGGGGGCTTGTGGCCGCCTGCGGGGAGCTTGTGGCCGCCTGCGGGGAGCTTGTGGCCGCCTGCGGGGAGCTTGTGGCCGCCTGCGGGGAGCTTGTGGCCGCCTGCGGGGAGCTTGTGGCCGCCTGCGGGGAGCTTGTGGCCGCCTGCGGGGAGCTTGTGGCCGCCTGCGGGGGCTTGTGGCCGCCTGCGGGAGCTTGTGGCCGCCTGCGGGGAGCTTGTGGCCGCCTGCGTGGGGCTTGTGGCCGCCTGCGGGGGCTTGTGGCCGCCTGCGGGAGCTTGTGGCCGCCTGCGGGGAGCTTGTGGCCGCCTGCGTGGGGCTTGTGGCCGCCTGCGGGGGCTTGTGGCCGCCTACGGGGAGCTTGTGGCCGCCTGCGGGGGCTTGTGGCCGCCTGCGGGGGCTTGTGGCCGCCTGCGGGGGCTTGTGGCCGCCTGCGGGGGCTTGTGGCCGCCTGCGGGGGCTTGTGGCCGCCTGCGGGAGCTTGTGGCCGCCTGCGGGGAGCTTGTGGCCGCCTGCGGGGAGCTTGTGGCCGCCTGCGGGGGCTTGTGGCCGCCTGCGGGGGCTTGTGGCCGCCTGCGGGGGCTTGTGGCCGCCTGCGGGAGCTTGTGGCCGCCTGCGGGGAGCTTGTGGCCGCCTGCGGGGGCTTGTGGCCGCCTGCGGGGAGCTTGTGGCCGCCTGCGGGGGCTTGTGGCCGCCTGCGGGAGCTTGTGGCCGCCTGCGGGGGCTTGTGGCCGCCTGCGGGGAGCTTGTGGCCGCCTGCGGGGAGCTTGTGGCCGCCTGCGGGGAGCTTGTGGCCGCCTGCGGGGAGCTTGTGGCCGCCTGCGGGGGCTTGTGGCCGCCTGCGGGAGCTTGTGGCCGCCTGCGGGGGCTTGTGGCCGCCTGCGGGGAGCTTGTGGCCGCCTGCGGGGAGCTTGTGGCCGCCTGCGGGGAGCTTGTGGCCGCCTGCGGGGAGCTTGTGGCCGCCTGCGGGGAGCTTGTGGCCGCCTGCGGGGAGCTTGTGGCCGCCTGCGGGGAGCTTGTGGCCGCCTGCGGGGAGCTTGTGGCCGCCTGCGGGGAGCTTGTGGCCGCCTGCGGGGAGCTTGTGGCCGCCTGCGGGGAGCTTGTAGCCGCCTGCGGGGGCTTGTGGCCGCCTGCGGGGAGCTTGTGGCCGCCTGCGGGGAGCTTGTGGCCGCCTGCGGGGGCTTGTGGCCGCCTACGGGGGCTTGTGGCCGCCTGCGGGGGCTTGTGGCCGCCTGCGGGGGCTTGTGGCCGCCTGCGGGGGCTTGTGGCCGCCTGCGGGAGCTTGTGGCCGCCTGCGGGGAGCTTGTGGCCGCCTGCGGGGGGCTTGTGGCCGCCTGCGGGGGCTTGTGGCCGCCTGCGGGGGCTTGTGGCCGCCTGCTGGGGCTTGTGGCCGCCTGCTGGGGCTTGTGGCCGCCTGCGGGGGCTTGTGGCCGCCTGCTGGAGCTTGTGGCCGCCTGCGGGGGCTTGTGGCCGCCTGCGGGGGCTTGTGGCCGCCTGCGGGAGCTTGTGGCCGCCTGCGGGGAGCTTGTGGCCGCCTGCGGGGGGCTTGTGGCCGCCTGCGGGGGCTTGTGGCCGCCTGCTTGGGGCTTGTGGCCGCCTGCGGGGGCTTGTGGCCGCCTGCGTGGGGCTTGTGGCCGCCTGCGTGGGGCTTGTGGCCGCCTGCGGGGGGCTTGTGGCCGCCTGCGGGGAGCTTGTGGCCGCCTGCGGGGAGCTTGTGGCCGCCTGCGTGGGGCTTGTGGCCGCCTGCGGGGGCTTGTGGCCGCCTGCGGGGAGCTTGTGGCCGCCTGCGGGGAGCTTGTGGCCGCCTGCGGGGAGCTTGTGGCCGCCTGCGAGGAGCTTGTGGCCGCCTGCGGGGAGCTTGTGGCCGCCTGCGGGGAGCTTGTGGCCGCCTGCGGGGGCTTGTGGCCGCCTGCGGGGAGCTTGTGGCCGCCTGCGGGGAGCTTGTGGCCGCCTGCGGGGAGCTTGTGGCCGCCTGCGGGGAGCTTGTGGCCGCCTGCGGGGAGCTTGTGGCCGCCTGCGGGGAGCTTGTGGCCGCCTGCGGGGAGCTTGTGGCCGCCTGCGGGGAGCTTGTGGCCGCCTGCGGGGAGCTTGTGGCCGCCTGCGGGGAGCTTGTGGCCGCCTGCGGGGAGCTTGTGGCCGCCTGCGGGGAGCTTGTGGCCGCCTGCGGGGAGCTTGTGGCCGCCTGCGGGGAGCTTGTGGCCGCCTGCGGGGAGCTTGTGGCCGCCTGCGGGGAGCTTGTGGCCGCCTGCGGGGAGCTTGTGGCCGCCTGCGGGGAGCTTGTGGCCGCCTGCGGGGAGCTTGTGGCCGCCTGCGGGGAGCTTGTGGCCGCCTGCGGGGAGCTTGTGGCCGCCTGCGGGGGTTTGTGGCCGCCTGCGGGGGCTTGTGGCCTCCTGCAGGGGCTTGTGGCCGTCTGCGGGGGTTTGTGGCCTCCTGCGGGGGGCTTGTGGCCGCCTGCGGGGGCTTGTGGCCTCCTGCGGGGGGCTTGTGGCCGCCTGCGGGGGGCTTGTGGCCCACCTGCTAGCCATCATTAGTATGTGCATCAGGTGCACTTGACCCCACCTGTCATTATCTTCCCCTCCCACCTGCACCTTCGCTTCACACCTCAATTCTTTCCCCTTTTCCTCATGTTCTTGCTATCCCTTTTCTAACCTTCCCCTTCCCTGGCTCTTCCTATTGCATCCTCTTTGTAATTCTTGTTTTTTTTTTTTTCCTCCAGGCTTCCGTTTTTCTCCCCCTTCCCTTTTTCTTTATCCATTCCTTCCAGTTTCTTTGGGCCCTATGCAACGAGAATACGAGCCTGTGCAAAAAAAGCGTGGTAAATTAATCTTTGAGAATGTAAGGAGTGATCATGCGCAACGCATCCTTAGGCGTCAGACCAAAAATAAAAGTGTGAAAATGAAATTTGGAGAGTTAATTTTTCAACTTTTCCCGACAGTTAAGCAGTGAAGAAAAACATAAATATTGAAAAAAGATTTGTGTTAGAATAATGAATTTTACCCTTTTGGTCATATTCAACAATATATATATATATATATATATATATATATATATATATATATATATATATATATATATATATATATATATATATATATATATATATATATATATATATAATACCTCGCAATGACAAGCGGGAGACGGCAGAAGAGCTCCTCGGGGTTGTCTCGTAACCTTGTAGTCATTAGCTGGAGAATTAAGCTTTATGTTCATATTATTTACCTTGTGTTGTGTATAATGAATAATCTGAAAGTTTGTGTTACTTATCATCATTATCTGTTCTACTCCTTCTGGCCTTCTCCTTTTGTTTAATTCCAGCCTGGAGATGATTTGTGATTGATTTATATTAAAAATAAAATAATGTATAAGTTATTTCAGCTGGATTTATGTTCCCAGTCCATATAATTCTTGCGTCATGAGGATAACTATCCCGTTTCTATCCTCTAGCCCTACTGACCATCCTCTTTCCTTCGTCTTTGGACATTCAGCAGCATTCATCTATCCATCCCTCCAATTCTGAAGTTCATCAAAGAATTAATAATTTTTGTTTTCAAGTGTTTATATGTAGAGTTAAAATCAAGGTCTCCTCCCCTCTTAGTATCGAGGCTCAAAGCAGCAGCTAGAACCGGTTTCAAGCCAAAATAAATGGTTTTTCTGTTTACAATTTTCTCGATGCGAAGTTTTTTTTTGTGTATTTGGTAAAAATTTGTGGAAGGGGTGAAGCATCCAGCCGTAATTCATCATTGAGAGATGATTTAGTGAGCAAAATGGTTTTAGTTGGAAATCTCGTGGTTGTTGGGGGCGAGGTTTTGAACACCTGGCTTGCCTCCACATATGTTGATCACGTGTGTACATCTGGCCTGTGTACGCCTACACGTATGTGCATCTACGTCCACCCACATGTGTTTATGCCTCTCTCTCTCTCTCTCTCTCTCTCCTCTCTCTCTCTCTCTCTCTCTCTCTCTCTCTCTCTCTCTCTCTCTCTCTCTCTCTCTCTCCTCTCTCTCTCTCTATCTATCTCTCTATCTCTCTTTTCTCCACCCCTTCCCATCTCCCTATCCCACCTCCTCCGTCTCAGATTCCCTCCCTCGTTTAAGATTAACCCCCACATAATGTTAACTTTCTTTACCCCCCTCCACATGTTAATATCCCCCCCCCCTTCTCATCCACATGTAAGTATCAACCTACATGTTATAGTTAACATGGGTGCTAACTTGAAGGTTAAATTAACATATAGATGAAAATTAAGCTGGTGTGGATGTAGTTGGGTGAGATTCAGAGCGACATATTAACATTTAGTTAATGTTATGATGTGGATGGCTCCAGGGGCTGTTATTACCATCAAGGAGATTTGTTCTCTGTTATATCATTTGTTCTTTGTTGTACCATCGTGGACATTTATTGCGTTATAATCGTTCAATTATATATTTTTTTTTAATCGTCATCCACCTCACGGCTTAAACCAGTTACCACCTGTACTGAACGTTCTGGTCTGTACTGAACGTTCTGGTCTGTACTGAACGTTCTGGTCTGTACTGAACGTTCTGGCCTGTACTGAACGTTCTGGCCTGTACTGAACTTTCTGGCCTGTACTGAACGTTCTGGCCTGTACTGAACGTTCTGGCCTGTACTGAACGTTCTGGCTGTACTGAACGCTCTGGCCTACACTGGAAATGTAGGTGTAGGTCAGGCTGGTGACCTGACCAGCCTGAAATGTAGGTGGTGACCTGGCGATTGGAGTGGCTATACGGAGAATAGTCCTCCAGAGGAAGAGACGGCAAGCGTAACACGTGCAGGAGGAAGGAATCTTCGGAGGAGGAGTGTTAAGACGACCTTCAGTTGGAGGAAGGAGGAGAAAGAGCAGGAGCAGTTGTTTACAGTGATGGCGGGCGGTACACATTCATCTTCTGGCGAGTCCCGCGGGTCTTCTTCTTCTCTCAGATTTCATTATCTAATTTATTGAGATGTGGCTCTGCCCCCCCAACCCCCTTCCCCCCCCCCACCCCCCAGGGAGATAATACAACAAAATATGCAGATTTTATTTAAATTTTTAGCTTATATTTATTACCTGTTGGCGTAATGCTTGCATAATATTTCATTAATGGTCGAGGTTGGACTTTTAGATTACGCGGTGAGGGATAATTTCTCTCTCCTTGTTGAGGTATTGAGTAGTGTGAGGATTATGTGGCTGTCTTTGGCTAGGTGTGTGTTCTCGTTCTTGGGGTTTGGGCGCGTTCCTCTTCAATCCTCATTATCCCTTATTCCCACCTTGCCTTCTCTCTCTCTCTCTCTCTCTCTCTCTCTCTCTCTCTCTCTCTCTCTCTCTCTCTCTCTCTCTCTCTCTCTCTCTCTCTCTCTCTCTCTCTCTCTCAACCCTTCCTTCTTCCTATCATCTGTCCTCTCTCCCTCCAGTTTACTAACATACTGAAAGTGTTTGAACTTTATAACATGTAAAAACCACAATGTGAAGTGTGTGTGTGTGTGTGTGTGTGTGTGTGTGTGTGTGTGTGTGTGTGTGTGTGTGTATGTATTTACTATTGTGTCTGCAGAATTAGTTCTTGGACCCTGCCTTTCTAGCCAATCTGTTTTTTCTCTGGTACGTCTAGTGAACATATTTAAAACACACACACACACACACATCCCCAGGAAGCAGCCCGTAGCAGCTGTCTAACTCCCAGGTACCTATTTTTACTCCTAGGGGAACAAGTGCATTAGGGGAGAAAGAAACTATTTATTTTCTTCCGCCTCGGCCGGGAATCGAACCCAGGCCCTTAGGACTACGACCCCCAGGCGCTATTTACTCAGTCGCGAAGCCCAATAATATTATTATATTATCACTTACATAATAATATTGAAGTTTAAAGACGCACACAAGACCATTCGAAACAAAAATAAAATAGAAGCTGTTTAATAATAAAGACTGGAGATGCTGTGAGGTGGTCAGCACACACAAAAAATGGGGTGGTTGGGAGAGGTATTTAAATAGGTAATTAGGCTGCAGGAGTGTGGTTATCAGGTGGAGAATACCTTCAATCAGTCACCCCGTGGGATGGGGTGACAGGAATCATTAGCCTCTAAACACACAGGCTGGGCTGATCACCTACACCCGCCTGCATGTTGCTGCGCCCACCTGACCCTCACCTGGGTGCTGCACTCAATTGACCTTCACCTAGATCCTGCTCCCACCTCACTGCCACCACCTGCCTGCCTGCCACCACCTGCCTGCCTGCCACCACCTGCCTGCCACCACCTACCTACCACCACCTATCTGCCTGCCTGACTTTCACCATCTATATGTCTTCTTGCCGACCACTGCCTGGCTGCCTGCCTGCCTGGCTGCCTGCCTGCCTGCCTGCCTGCCTGCCTGCCTGCTGGCCAACGTCTACCTACCTACCTGCTTGACTTGCCCTTAGTCAAGCCTCTATCATATTCTACAGACCTGCCTACTAAAACAAGACAAATACACTGTAAGCTGGACTGATCAGTGCGTATACACTAAACAGTTCCAACGTAATCCTTTACTCTGGGATTATAGAGTATGGATAAAGGTCAGAAACCAAGAGTGCAAAACTAAGTCACTCTGGTAGTCGATGGGACTTGAATCTTAACACCCAAGATGACTGCTATTTCCTACCTGCCTTCCATCTCCTTCATGTCTGTCAGGCACATCGTATCTTCCTTTGCCCAAGATTCTGTTCACTTGATACTGATTGCTTGTTTTATCATATATTTATATAAATATATAATGTGTAAATCACGAAGAAATTAACACGTGAGGAGCAATGCAACAATGTAAGACGACAAAGGAAGGATTAAGACAGTAATTTCCTTAATTTCGTATTTAATAATACATCTTCAGAAGGTTGGAGTTACTATTCAGTTGTGTGGATATATAGGCAGGAATGAGGTGAGGTGAGAAACAATGTCTTTCATAAGAAAATGGTATATTAATAAGGTATTATTGAGATAAATGTTTAGCAGTGATCACACACTCAAATCGCCATTTAATTGATCAATCAACAATAGATCTAAATTATACAAATCACTACTAAAAGTTCAAATTAAATGATATTGTAATATGTATTAAAGCAGATTCAATAATGTTTCTATTGAAAATGTTTTCACAATTCGTTATTGAAGAAGCCCTCTCTCAATCAGTTTAGTGAGAACTTCTGACTAACGAACAAACAAAGCATTAGACAATTGGCCATGTCTTACAGAGTATCAGTATCTTACACACTCTGTAAGACATGGCCAAATGTATAATGCTTTGTTCATTTGTCAGAAAGAGGGCTTCTTCAATAACGAATTGTAAATCATTTTCAATAGAAACATTATTGAATTTGCTTTAATACAGATTACAATATCATGTAATTTAAACATTAGTAGTGGTTTATGTAATTTAGATCCACTTAGTGTAAAAGTGTTGTATACTTGGCTAATTTTGTGTTTCCTTCCTTTCAGGTATGTTGTGTGACGTCACGGCAGGAACCCCACCTGATTGGCTGATGCACCGAACTCACGGGTGAGAGGGAAATCAGGGAGAAGGGAGAGGGAAACGTTTCCTTACCTGTTGCCTCCGTCCTCCCGGCAGTGGGTTGGTATCTCGGGTTTTATACGACTGTTGTGGGCTGCATCCATCCTGGGGGAAGAGTTGTGTTTAACTACTAGGCCAACCTCCCCCCCTCCCCCACACACACACTCATTCACTCAATCACATTCACTCACTCACTCGGGTGGGCACCATTCCTTTCCCCCGTCCCATCTTAAATCCTTATCCTGATCCTTTCCAAGTGCTATATAGTCGTAATGACTTGGCGCTCTCCCCTGAAAATTCCCTTCCCACTCACATTCCCTAAAAACTCTGGGAAGATTGAGTGGGAACCAAACCTTAACTGTTCCCCCAGCAGTAATTTGGGACCTGTAAGTGAAGCGATTTGCGAGTTGTGTTCTAAGGGAAAAGTAGTAGCGTAAGGCTTGTCGTGAAGCATGGGAAGGAAGACACTCGACCCGCTAACAGGAGTCGGGAAGCATCTTCTGTACTCACCTGTGTAAAGAAAAAAAAACGAAAGGGAAAGAGAGGAAGGGTGTAGGAAGGGATGTAGAAGGGTAGACAGACGGGGTAGTGGAAGGGGAGAGAAGAGACAGTGGCGACGGGATTTAAGACGGCCGTCTTCCGGAGCAATACTTTACCCAAAGGAAAACAAACGTTGCTCCTCCTTGCACTCTCTAAAATGAACTCTTAAGGAAATTTAACTGGCAGTTTCTTTTTCTGTTAAACTCGTGCTGCCTTGCATCTCTTCCTCATCAGTGTTTGCAATTCTCCTTGTTTACATTTTTCTCCCAGACCTTTATACACAGTCTCCTCAGCTTGGTGCCTGGTGTTGAGTATTACTTACTCTCCTTAACATTGACAAACCTGTCCTTATGAAGAGAGTAAGTCACAGTAACGAAGAGCGAAACAAACACACCAGTATGAGAAAATGGTTTCGGGCCTTCTTGGACCCTTGTGTGACGACGTTTAAGGCCGTCTTGGACTCCTTGTGTGACGACGTTTCGGGCCGTCTTGGACCCCATGTGTGAAGACGTTTCGGGCCGTCTTCGATCCCTTGTGTGACAACGTTTCAGGCTTTCTTGGACCCTTGTGTGACGACGTTTCGGGCCGTCTTGGACCCTTGTGTGACGACGTTTCGTTGGGTGCCTGTGTAACCTTTGTCACTCCCCCACACGGAATGGGTATGGGGTTCATTGCCGCCCACGGGATGGGTATGGGGGTCCACTACCGCCCACGGGATGGATATGGGGAGTCCACTACCGCCCACGGGATGGATATGGGGAGTCCACTACCGCCCACGGGATGGATATGGGGAGTCCACTACCGCCCACGGGATGGGTATGGGGTACACGCCCATTTACACCCTAACAACCACACCCCTAATACCCCCTAACAATCACCCTGGCCAGAACACACTCCCAGCCACAGCCTCATCCTCTCCTCTGTTACACTTCCAGCACTATTTCTCGGCGTTAATAGAGTTCTTTGATAGCGCTGTGTTTTAATTTAAACCCCCATGCATATTTATGTTTTTTGGCTGTAGTGATAAGCATGATTAAAATTAACATACATAATCATATGACGGTGAAGATGGAGCAGTGTCTGGAGGGAGAGGATGGAGATGGTGTGGGAGGGAGGGAGAGAGGATGGAGGTGTTGTGGGAGGGAAGGGTGGAGGTGGTGTGGGAGGGAGAGAGAGAGGATGGAGTGGGAGGGAGGGAGGGAGGGTTGTACTCACCTAATTGTGCGTGCGGGGGTTGAGCCTCGTTTATTTGGTCCCGCCTCTCGACTGTCAATATACAGTCTAATAGCCAATTAATGTAATTTGTTGGCAAAAGTAGGTAAACACAACACACATTATCCAGGGACAAAAACAAATTTACAGTGTAATTGTGTCCAGTCCATATCCCCGCCCTGCAATGCATGTAAATAAATTCAAAATATTATTGCAATGATTCATTTAGGTGAGAACAATTAGCACTGTACTCCTAAGGTTGCACTGAGCCGGTAAATACTATAAACCACTTTAATTTGTCAAGTAAAAGTATTTAAGTTAAAATATATATAATTTATTTATATATTTATATTTAAATAATTATATTAAATATATATTTATATATTTATATTTATTTATTTATATATTTTATTTTATTTTATTTTATCTATCTTAAAAATATTTTTTTAAGTTTAGCTAAGGTATAAATTTGTATCGACATTTGCCGTTATTTTGTAGAAAGCACAAATTCTTTTGGCGTATAGTTCAATATTTGACTAAAACCAATTTTACAATTTTTTTTTAATTCCCAAAGGAATACAAAATTCAAGTTCATATAGTTAAATACCTCAGCTTTTGTGTTACAAGAACAGCGAACAGCTTTTGAGGACATTATACGTCTGGCACAGGAGGTGAACGACCCGTCGTTTGACTCACGAGGTGAACGACCCGTCGTTTGACTCACGAGGTGAACGACCCGTCGTCTGACTCACGAGGTGAACGACCCGTCGTTTGGCTCACGAAGTGAACGACCCGTCGTTTGGCTCACGAAGTGAACGACCCGTCGTTTGGCTCACGAGGTGAACGACCCGTCGTTTGGCTCACGAGGTGAACGACCCGTCGTCTGACTCACGAGGTGAACGACCCGTCGTTTAGGACACACGAAACCTCCACTTCACAGTTGATGTAAATCTTAAACTATCTTAATAACGTCCCTTAACCACTGATAAGAAACTCGTTGGTGAGAGACTCGTTAATTAGGTTCTCTTACTGTACATATGTTCTATTGTTACCCTATTGGTTAATTCTGTACAATATAATGTTATGTACAATTAATATTTTGTAATATTGTAATACTTTACAATTAGT
This sequence comes from Procambarus clarkii, assembly GCF_040958095.1. Lineage (NCBI taxonomy): Eukaryota > Metazoa > Arthropoda > Malacostraca > Decapoda > Cambaridae > Procambarus > Procambarus clarkii. The sequence goes on along the minus strand of NC_091232.1, from coordinate 470,299 downwards.
TTTTACAATAGCAGTGTTTTGATTAATGGTTTTGATGGCATAGACAAGATTAACTAAGGCGCTCAAGGCCGCTCCTCAGCCTACACTTGTCTCGTTAACCAATACACGAACAGATAAACGAAACAACTGCATCCTGGGCGTTGTACAATCACTGTTACCTATGTGCTCAACCCCCAGGATGATCCTCGTTAAACGCCATTGATGTAACTATGCATCAGTATTGATAACGTTCATCTGACATTGATTTAGACGTTAATTTAGTAGGGGGAAAATAAAGATGATTAGAAGTTGGTAACTCA
>NC_091232.1:452500-467500 GCF_040958095.1 Procambarus clarkii | reverse complement strand
GGTTGTTTATCGCTAAGCATCTGGGCGGTGATTGTTTGCCTCGCTGCTAAGTGTTTGCGGCTGTTGTTAGTGAGGGCGCTGTTGTTGGTGAGGGCGCTGTTGTTGGTGAGGGCGCTGTTGTTAGTGAGGGCGCTGTTGTTGGTGAGGGCGCTGTTGTTAGTGAGGGCGCTGTTGTTAGTGAGGGCGCTGTTGTTAGTGTAACAGGCTCCTTGCTGCCGTTTGTGTGGGTGGTTTTATAAGTTACTGTTTTTTTTCAAGCTATTTTTCTACTTTACACTTGACCATACTTTTATGTAGCGTTAACCACCACATATGTGTTATCTTCAGTCCTCCGTGGTGAGGATATCTACAAGATAACACACAGTGTAGCGAGGGCTTGAGCGCGCACAACCACGGGTGATAGCGGAGCTCTTACAATGCTAAATAACATAATGTATGCTCAGTACATGTAAGTACTCAGCCACATTATGTGATTACTGTACATATTAGTGCTGTGTTGACGAGGAGCAACTGTTGGGCTTGTGCGTCACGACGGTGGAGGACTTGTGCGTCACGACGGTGGAGGGTTTGTGCGTCACACCGGTGGAGGGCTTGTGCGTCACACCGGTGGAGGGGTTGTGCGTCACACCGGTGGAGGGCTTCTGCGTCACACCGGTGGAGGACTTGTGCGTCACACCGGTGGAGGGCTTGTGCGTCACACCGGTGGAGGGCTTGTGCGTTACGCCAGTGGAGGGCTTGTGCGTCACGACGGTGGAGGGCTTGTGCGTCACGACGGTGGAGGGCTTGTGCGTCACGCCAGTGGAGGGCTTGTGCGTCACACCGGTGGAGGGCTTGTGCGTCACGCCAGGGGAGGGCTTGTGCGTCACACCGGTGGAGGGCTTGTGCGTCACGCCAGGGGAGGGCTTGTGCGTCACACCGGTGGAGGGCTTGTGCGTCACGCCAGGGGAGGGCTTGTGCGTCACACCGGTGGAGGGCTTGTGCGTCACACCGGTGGAGGGCTTGTGCGTCACGCCAGGGGAGGGCTTGTGCGTCACACCGGTGGAGGGCTTGTGCGTCACGCCAGGGGAGGGCTTGTGCGTCACACCGGTGGAGGGCTTGTGCGTCACGCCAGGGGAGGGCTTGTGCGTCACACCGGTGGAGGGCTTGTGCGTCACGCCAGGGGAGGGCTTGTGCGTCACGCACATTAAACTCGTCTTCCTGTTAGCACCGAAGACAGAGGGCTAGGTAGGAAAGGGTGACGGGTGGGTGATAGGGAAGGAGGGAGGGGGTAGAGAAGGGTAGGGAGAAGGGGGTAGAGAAAAGTCAGGCCTACCCACCCTAGCCACAGTGTAGGCCTACCCGCCCTCGACACATGTTGCATCACACATACACACAAATTACATAATTTTACAAATAATTCAATTGCCCATTTGTAATGGTATGTGAAGGTCAGGCTAAGAGAATTATCAATGGTAGACTCAGCCAATTACAATGGCAAACTTGCTGTTATAATATTGATTTGGTAATGCTAGTTAGCCCTAATTAATGGATCAAGAAACTAATTGATAATTTGAAGGGAAATGTAATGAATCACGTTGTCAGGGCTTTTTGTGTGAGGGTAAAGAAATGCCAATCAATAAGGGCTAAATTAGATAGTTATTATAATTTGGTATTGGTAGGAGGACCCGTGTAGGGCAGTCTTGAGTCCCTGTTGAGTCCCCTGGTGGGTGGACCTGGGACATCCTTGAGTCCCCTGGTGGGTGGACCTGGGACATCCTTGAGTCCCCTAGTGGGTGGACCTGGGACATCCTTGAGTCCCCTGGTGGGTGTACCTGGGACATCCTTGAGTCCCCTGGTGGGTGTACCTGGGACATCCTTGAGTCCCCTGGTGGGTGTACCTGGGACATCCTTGAGTCCCCTGGTGGGTGGACCTGGGACATCCTTGAGTCCCCTGCAGGTCCCTTGGTATTCAGCTCACTCACCTCACCCACTTGCATATTCATAACGCTAGCTCTTCCTTCCATGGCATGCGGTGAGTCCTTCATACTGATGATAAGTCCTGAGTACATGAACTCTCTTGTAATTTGCTGTACTGGTCGATTGTGTTCACCTAGATGTGCTTGCCGGGGTTGAGCTCTGGCTCTTAGGTCTCGCCTCTCAACTGTCAATCAACTTATATATATATTGTTTACACACGCACACTCAGGATGCAGGCCACAACAGTTTTATGAGTCTCGGGTGCTTGTGTTCTGTTATGTAAACAGAAGCATCAGGTGAAATAAACCCTGCATCATTTGTTTTTCCTCGGCCAGAACTCGAACCCGGGTCCCTGGATTGTGACCATAACGGTGTTAATTATACATAACAAGAAGCACAGTCGTGTATAAATTACTAATAAACAGATACGAACGTCGATAACACGTCAATAAATATTAAGATATACTGGAGATATCTGGATATCAGGACTCGCGTCCGTTTGCATTGATACACAGAGGAAATACACAGACGCCAAAGTATGCAGCCTTACACTTGTTATAGATATACAGGGTGATAAGTGTGTGTGTATAGATGGCGCGCGGATATACACCTTGTAACACTGATACTGGTAGAGGGGGAGTGGGTGGTGGTCGGATTGGGGGGGGGTAGTGGGTGGTGGTCGGATTGGGGTGGGGGGGGTAGTGGGTGGTGGTCGGATTGAAGGGGGGGGGCAGTGGGTGGTGGTCGGAAGGGGGGGGGGGGCAGTGGGTGGTGGTCGGATTGAAGGGGGGGGCAGTGGGTGGTGGTCGGAAGGGGGGGGGGCAGTGGGTGGTGGTCGGAAGGGGGGGGGGCAGTGGGTGGTGGTCGGAAGGGGGGGGGGCAGTGGGTGGTGGTCGGAAGGGGGGGGGCAGTGGGTGGTGGTCGGAAGGGGGGGGGCAGTGGGTGGTGGTCGGAAGGGGGGGGGCAGTGGGTGGTGGTGGTTGTATTACACGTGAAGTCAGCATTTCGAATTTAAGATATATGGTGGTATCACAATCCGCACAATCCTGTGTGCACAGTAATGAACAGTGGGATGAACCCCGGCGGTGCCCGGGTCATCTAGGTGCTCGGGTCCACTCGGGTCCTAAAAGGGTACAGTGTTCTAGTACCCAGCCGGGTACAAAAATTCTCCCTTTCTATTTAGGCTACAATACTGAAGCTTGGAACAATTACAGCCAATAATTTTTGGAACAAAAATATTCTGTTCAAAAATTGTTCAAAAATTTCTTGGAATAGTTTTTGACAATTGCAGTCAAAAAAAAAGATTTGTTGACATTGAACAACGTTTAAAATACTAACTCATAGTCCCTTAAGGTATCCCGAGGCCCTCAACACTGATGCCAGACCCATGACACAAGGGCAGTGATTGACAGGTGAAGCGACGGTTCTTCATTTAACTTCGCCAAAGAAGATTGGCGAAGATTATATTATCCCTTCTTTTCTTCCTCTGAAGATCTCTAGACGGTAAAATGTTCACGAAGGAATTCCAATCACCATTTTTAGTTCCACGGCGTCGTTCCTAGTTATCCCATCGCCATTATTATTAGTATTATTATTTTCTTTTTATGAGTATACGGCGTTTTCAAAAGTCCATTGTGAAATTACAATTGTCGATAAAAATACCCCAGACAAGTTAATGCTCATCGCTGAGAGGTTTGGAATTCATAAATACCAGAAACTTTACCTGCTAAACAGGACGGCGCTTGACCAATCACAGCTCTTCCCGCCATTGTCATCCACGAAGCCAAGATTTCAGCCATTAAGGCACTGTTAGGAGCCTCATTTAAACGTGCGCGCCAAAGGAGCCCGCATGTCGAGGCTAATAGGGAATCCGTGTTGTCGCGTTGCTCGCTATATTAGTGGGGTGTTGTATGGCTGTTGTTGTGATAAGACCGTGTAGTGGTGACAGGTTTACGGCCCGAGGACCCAGCCTGACGTCTCCTACGAGTCCCACAGGAGAGGGACTCACGAGGACCCAGCCTGACGTCTCCTACGAGTCCCACAGGAGAGGCTACTCACGCAGACCCAGCCTGACGTCTCCTACGAGTCCCACAGGAGAGGCTACTCACGCAGACCCAGCCTGACGTCTCCTACGAGTCCCACAGGAGAGGCTACTCACGAGGACCCAGCCTGACGTCTCCTACGAGTCCCACAGGAGAGGGACTCACGAGGACCCAGCCTGACGTCTCCTACGAGTCCCGCAGGAGAGGCTACTCACGAGGACCCAGCCTGACGTCTCCTACGAGTCCCACAGGAGAGGCTACTCACGCAGACCCAGCCTGACGTCTCCTACGAGTCCCACAGGAGAGGCTACTCACGAGGACCCAGCCTGACGTCTCCTACGAGTCCCGCAGGAGAGGCTACTCACGAGGACCCAGCCTGACGTCTCCTACGAGTCCCACAGGAGAGGCTACTCACGCAGACCCAGCCTGACGTCTCCTACGAGTCCCACAGGAGAGGCTACTCACGAGGACCCAGCCTGACGTCTCCTACGAGTCCCGCAGGAGAGGCTACTCACGAGGACCCAGCCTGACGTCTCCTACGAGTCCCGCAGGAGAGGCCACTCACGGGCCTGACATAGCCTCCCTCACCATAGTAACAATATTCCCCTCCTCCCTCACCATAGTAACAATATTCCCCTCCTCCCTCACCATAGTAACAATATTCCCCTCCTCCCTCACCATAGTAACAATATTCCCCTCCTCCCTCACCATAGTAACAGTATTCCCCTCCTCCCTCACCATAGTAACAATATTCCCCTCCTCCCTCACCATTTAGACTGGCCGACACAGCGACGGCCTCGTTTCTTGCAGGTCGGAGTTCCATTCCTGGTGGTCCAAGTGCTTGGAAGCAGTTCATTCTTCCCCTATTCCATCCCCACACCCTTTCCATGTGCTATATAGTCATACTGACAATTATCGCTCTCTCCTCATACTTTTATTGTCTTTATTTATTTACCAGTAATGGTCCAATTTTAATTATAGGTCAAGTGTCAATTATTTTGAGTTCATTGGTTAAGGGGGGGGGGGTAAAGAGACTTAGGCAAACGTGAGTATGTCTGATTATGGCTCTGGTAATGTCTGATAATAGCTCACGTCTGATTATATCTCAAGTCTGCTTATGGCTCCTCTCAGCTATAAAGGCCCGGCTCACGTCCGATTATAGCTTATATGGGATTATGAGACAACACACATTCTACACACTCCTGTTTATACCTCACCTCTAATTATAGCTCGTGTCCAATTATCACTAACGCGTAGTTACCTCACGCCTTGCAGTAACGCACTTATTTTCCCGCATTAACGCACGCGGTCGCCGCATTAGCGCGCCAGTAACAACAGGAAGGATTTAGCGTGATCTGACGCCCAAGCGTAACCCCGCTCTTAATGCTATACGGAATGGAGAAATGCGTAGGAAATATTTTCTTGATGTGCTTTGAAGGTGAGGGAGAAAGGGAGGGAGAGAAGGAGGGAGGGGACGGAGAGAGGGTGGGAGGGAGAGAGACAGACAGTCTGAGAGAAAAATGCCTCCTTGTGTAGGTTCCTGAATGATGTTCTGACTTTAGCTGGTGTCGAGTAAGCTGTCCCTTTGGTCTCCTGTACCCATTTCCATCACATTACAGTAACTAGTGTTGAAACCCAGTAACCATTTCTCGGACCAGCACGGCATCAGCTTGTCTAAGTCATTTTGGAGAGTCTCATAATCCTCCTCTATTGCATATTTTCTCATCAATACTACATTTTCTGCAAACGTAAACATATATAAGATTCAACTTCTGTAGATATCATTCAATTAAATGAGAAATAATATGGGTTTCCGCGTCGAGCCTTGAGGTACTCCGCTTGTTACCCTACGCCAGTCAGATCCTCTTCCCGCACTATGACTCTCAGACTCCTGTCTGTTAGGTATACCCTTTCTCGTGTCAGTACGGTCTCGCTTCATGCAGGTCGGCGTTCAATCCCCGACCGTCAAGTGGTTGGGCACCATTCCTCCCCCCCCCCCCCCAGTGCTATATAGTCGTAATGGCTTGGCGCTGGTGGGAAGGGAAGATCTTTAAGCCTATTTTTGTTTTTTGGAAGGAAATTTTACATTTTATATTTTCAATTTGTTTAACTCTAATAATAAAATCTGAAGACTGTCAATAGGAGCCCAAATTTTGTTCTTTCTGACACAAATATCTTGTACAATGTGTCAACTAATCATTGCAATCATCTGCAAAGCAACAGTGCTAACCGCGAGATAGTGATAACTAGATAATAATGAACTAATTTGATCCATCCGCGAACTAATTTGGAATATCATCTGTAAAAGTATTTTGAATACCATAAAAAAACTGAGACGGCGCATTTAAAACAAAACTTTTAATATCATAAATGAAATAATCATATGATACCACTTGGCACATTGCTCAGTATATCCATGACAGAGCCGGCGGTGCCATCTGTCATGACACCTGCGTGATGTCAAGTGCCACATTGTGTGGGTGTCAGGTGTGGAGGACTGCCATACCTGTCACTGAGAGGCAAGACTAGTTATGTCCTCCATGTTTGGGGCGGCAGGCGAGAGGGGCTGCGTTAGTTGTCAGGTTAGAGGTTGGGGGGGGGGTGGTTCTCAGGTCAGGGGTTGGGGTGGGGGTTAGTTGTCAGGTTAGAGGTTGGGGGGGGGGTTCTCAGGTCAGGGGTTGGGGTGGGGGTTAGTTGTCAGGTTAGAGGTTGGGGGGGGGGGGTTCTCAGGTCAGGGGTTGGGGTGGGGGTTAGTTGTCAGGTTAGAGGTTGGGGGGGGTTCTCAGGTCAGGGGTTGGGGTGGGGGTTAGTTGTCAGGTTAGAGGTTGGGGGGGGGTGGTTCTCAGGTCAGGGGTTGGGGTGGGGGTTAGTTGTCAGGTTAGAGGTTGGGGGGGGGGGGTTCTCAGGTCAGGGGTTGGGGTGGGGGTTAGTTGTCAGGTTAGAGGTTGGGGGGGGGGGTTCTCAGGTCAGGGGTTGGGGTGGGGGTTAGTTGTCAGGTTAGAGGTTGGGGGGGGGTTCTCAGGTCAGGGGTTGGGGTGGGGGTTAGTTGTCAGGTTAGAGGTTGGGGGGGGGGTTCTCAGGTCAGGGGTTGGGGTGGGGGTTAATTGTCAGGTTAGAGGTTGGGGGGGGGTGGTTCTCAGGTCAGGGGTTGGGGTGGGGGTTAGTTGTCAGGTTAGAGGTTAGGGGGGTTCTCAGGTCAGGGGTTGGGGTGGGGGTTAGTTGTCAGGTTAGAGGTTGGGGGGGGGGGGGTTCTCAGGTCAGGGGTTGGGGTGGGGGTTAGTTGTCAGGTTAGAGGTTGGGGGGGTTCTCAGGTCAGGGGTTGGAGTGGGGTTCTCAGGTCAGGGGTTGGGGTGGGGGTTAGTTGTCAGGTTAGAGGTTGGGGGGGGTTCTCAGGTCAGGGGTTGGGTGGGGGTTAGTTGTCAGGTTAGAGGTTGGGGGGGGTTCTCAGGTCAGGGGTTGGGGTGGGGGTTAATTGTCAGGTTAGAGGTTGGGGGGGTTCTCAGGTCAGGGGTTGGGGTGGGGGTTAATTGTCAGGTTAGAGGTTGGGGGGGGGGTGGTTCTCAGGTCAGGGGTTGGGGTGGGGGTATAGTTGTCAGGTTAGAGGTTAGGGGGGTTCTCAGGTCAGGGGTTGGGGTGGGGGTTAGTTGTCAGGTTAGAGGTTGGGGGAGGGGGGTTCTCAGGTCAGGGGTTGGGGTGGGGGTTAGTTGTCAGGTTAGAGGTTGGGGGGGTTCTCAGGTCAGGGGTTGGGGTGGGGTTCTCAGGTCAGGGGTTGGGGTGGGGGTTAGTTGTCAGGTTAGAGGTTGGGGGGGGGTTCTCAGGTCAGGGGTTGGGGTGGGGGTTAGTTGTCAGGTTAGAGGTTGGGGGGGTTCTCAGGTCAGGGGTTGGGGTGGGGGTTAGTTGTCAGGTTAGAGGTTGGGGGGGGGGGGGTTCTCAGGTCAGGGGTTGGGGTGGGGGTTAGTTGTCAGGTTAGAGGTTGGGGGGGGTTCTCAGGTCAGGGGTTGGGGTGGGGTTCTCAGGTCAGGGGTTGGGGTGGGGGTTAGTTGTCAGGTTAGAGGTTGGGGGGGGGGGTTCTCAGGTCAGGGGTTGGGGTGGGGGTTAGTTGTCAGGTTAGAGGTTGGGGGGGTTCTCAGGTCAGGGGTTGGGGTGGGGGTTAGTTGTCAGGTTAGAGGTTGGGGGGAGGTTCTCAGGTCAGGGGTTGGGGTGGGGGTTAGTTGTCAGGTTAGAGGTTGGGGGGGGGGGGTTCTCAGGTCAGGGGTTGGGGTGGGGGTTAGTTGTCAGGTTAGAGGTTGGGGGGGTTCTCAGGTCAGGGGTTGGGGTGGGGGTTAGTTGTCAGGTTAGAGGTTGGGGGGGTTCTCAGGTCAGGGGTTGGGGTGGGGGTTAGTTGTCAGGTTAGAGGTTGGGGGGGTTCTCAGGTCAGGGGTTGGGGTGGGGGTTAGTTGTCAGGTTAGAGGTTGGGGGGGTTCTCAGGTCAGGGGTTGGGGTGGGGGTTAGTTGTCAGGTTAGAGGTTGGGGGGGTTCTCAGGTCAGGGGTTGGGGTGGGGGTTAGTTGTCAGGTTAGAGGTTGGGGGGGTTCTCAGGTCAGGGGTTGGGGTGGGGGTTAGTTGTCAGGTTAGAGGTTGGGGGGGTTCTCAGGTCAGGGGTTGGGGTGGGGGTTAGTTGTCAGGTTAGAGGTTAGGGGGGGTGGGGGGTTCGTTGTCAAGTTGCAGGCTAGCTGTACCAACAGGAGAGGTCTCCATCTTCATCCCTAAGAAACAACGCGTTTCAATTAATTGCGCTGCCCCTGCCCCCGTCCCTGCCCCACCCCTGCCCTGCCCCACCCCTGCCCTGCCCAACCCCTGCCCTGCCCCACCCTTGCCCTGCCCCACCCTTGCCCTGCCCCACCCTTGCCCTGCCCCGCCCCACCCTTGCCCTGCCCCACCCCTGCCCTGCCCAACCCCTGCCCTGATAGCTTTTTGTATAGGAGTGGTGGTTGTTAAGAGTGGACGCCCCGTACCATACTTGAGGTCGGGTTGTTAACCCATGATGTTAGCGAAGTGACTGTTGCAAGAGGGCGCCTCTCTGGCGGTAGTCGCCGGCACCCTTCTGCAGGAAGTTGTGCAATCTGGCGCAATAACACTCTCTATATTTGCTTTTACATGTATAAATTATAAGGAACATTTTGCAACGTATGCAAATTTGGATCAGTATTTAATTCGTAAATGTTTAATGAATATATGAATACCCCTGCGCGCTCGCACGCACGCGTGTGCACTCGGGCACAGAGGGGCCTCGCGGCTGAGTGGACAGCGCTCTGGGCTTGTAATCCTAAAGGGGGCCCCCGGGTTCGATCCCCGGAGGAGGCGGAAAAAATGGGCAGTCTTTCACCCTGGTGCTCCTGTTCACCTAGCAGTAAATAGGTACCTGGGAGTTAGACAGCTGCTACTGGCTGCTTCTTGGGTATGTATATATGTGTGTGTGTGTGTGTGTGCTAGAGAGAAATATATGCAGTAGACTCCCTGAGTTCCCTCATTAATACTCCCTGAGTTCCCTCATTAATACTCCCTGAGTTCCCTCATTAATACTCCCTGAGTTCCCTCATTAATACTCCCCGAGTTCCCTCATTAATACTCCCCGAGTTCCCTCATTAATACTCCCTGAGTTCCCTCATTAATACTCCCTGAGTTCCCTCATTAATACTCCCTGAGTTCCCTCATTAATACTCCCTGAGTTCCCTCTTTAATACTCCCTGAGTTCCCTCATTAATACTCCCTGAGTTCCCTCATTAATACTCCCTGAGTTCCCTCACTAATACTCCCTGAGTTCCCTCACTAATACTCCCTGAGTTCCCTCATTAATACTCCCTGAGTTCCCTCATTAATACTCCCTGAGTTCCCTCATTAATACTCCCTGAGTTCCCTCATTAATACTCCCCGAGTTCCCTCATTAATACTCCCTGAGTTCCCTCACTAATACTCCCTGAGTTCCCTCACTAATACACCCTGAGTTCCCTCACTAATACACCCTGAGTTCCCTCATTAATACTCCCTGAGTTCCCTCATTAATACTCCCTGAGTTCCCTCATTAATACTCCCTGAGTTCCCTCATTAATACTCCCTGAGTTCCCTCATTAATACTCCCTGAGTTCCCTCATTAATACTCCCTGAGTTCCCTCATTAATACTCCCTGAGTTCCCTCATTAATACTCCCTGAGTTCCCTCATTAATACTCCCTGAGTTCCCTCATTAATACTCCCTGAGTTCCCTCTTTAATACTCCCTGAGTTCCCTCTTTAATACTCCCTGAGTTCCCTGTTTAATACTCCCTGAGTTCCCTCTTTAATACTCCCTGAGTTCCCTCTTTAATACTCCCTGAGTTCCCTCTTTAATACTCCCTGAGTTCCCTCTTTAATACTCCCTGAGTTCCCTCTTTAATACTCCCTGAGTTCCCTCTTTAATACTCCCTGAGTTCCCTCTTTAATACTCCCTGAGTTCCCTCTTTAATACTCCCTGAGTTCCCTCTTTAATACTCCCTGAGTTCCCCCATTAATACTCCCTGAGTTCCCCCATTAATACTCCCTGAGTTCCCCCATTAATACTCCCTGAGTTCCCTCATTAATACTCCCTGAGTTCCCTCATTAATACTCCCTGAGTTCCCTCTTTAATACTCCCTGAGTTCCCTCTTTAATACTCCCTGAGTTCCCTCTTTAATACTCCCTGAGTTCCCTCTTTAATACTCGAATTTGTTTCCAAGCAAATGAGTGGGATATGTAGGCATGATGGTGATGTGTGTGTTGGTGTGTAGTAAGGATCTGTATCTCATGTATCAGTATATAATGACCTGTATGTAATGGTGTTTCACAATGAGCTCTAATGGTGTATTATCCGGGGAGTATAAACTGGAGAAAATAACGAGTCGCTCTCACTTGACCATTACCCCCATGTACCGAACCGGAAGCCTCGTGGGGGGTTGACCAATTAGCCTCCCTATTAACACCCCAGGATCGCTGTAATTAACATTTAACAATGTTAGGAAACCTGGCGTCGTGGGCGTCCTCGACAGACAGACTAAAGGTATTATGACAAGTCTTCTGAGGGCGTCTTCCCACGTGGCGTCTTCCCTTGATACTACTGTTGTTATAGATTCAGCTACTGGGAACAAAAAGTTGCAGGTAGCACGGGCTATGGTGAGCCCCGTAGTGGACTTACCTGGCACAGGAGCGGGGCTGGAACTGCTTTGATGTGTCTCGAGGAAGTGAGGTGCGCGTGTTCTCACATATGAGCGTCTTCAGGTCGAGTTCCAGCTCCTTATACCCAGTTCTGGCGGTTGTCTGGTGCAATGCCTCCCTGATTTAACTCGAGCGGCCAGCCGGTGATTTCCCAGAACCATGAGTGTGTGTTACACACACTCCCATAACATGGTAAACCCATAACATGGTAAACCCATAACATGGTAAACTCATAACATGGTAAACCCATAGCATGGTAAACCAATACCATACATAAACTTCTCGATAGAATAATCAGGTTAAGACTAGTTACTTAGAATTAGGTATGTGGACAAACATCAGCATTTGTTCAGGGGAGGGAAATCATGCCTAACCTGGAGTTCTAGGATGCAGAAACAAGAATTAGGCAGGACAGGGCAGGACGGGACGGGTAGACTGCGTATTTGTGGGCTTCCAAAAAGCCTTTGACACAGTACTTCCCAAGAAAGGTAATATGTGTACAAACTTGAGAGGCAGGCGGGAGTACGCCCTAACCTGGGTAAAGAATTACCAAACAACCAATACTATTTCTCATATATAATATGTAAGTTACCCATCTACAGGAGTTGAGTCTTATATGTCAATGTTTGCAGATGATGCAACATTGAGACGAGTTGTGACAGATGAGGATTGTAGGATCCTCCAAGATGACTTGTACAAGTTGCAGAGATGGTCGGAGAAATGGCTACCGAGTTCAACACCAGCAACTGTAAGGTTATGGAAATGGGACTAGGTGACAGGAGACCAAAGGGACAGTACACAATGAAGGGAAACTCACTCCCTGTATCGACTAGAGAACAAGACTTGCGAGTGGACGGAACACCAAACCAAACCTTTTAACCTATCTCCAGAGGCTCGAGCCTCTGGAGATAGGTTAAAAGTAGATATGATGTTAAATGATAAAAGTAGATATGATGAAATAGGACACGAATCATTGCTTTAGACAACCGGTGGCTAGAAAGGCGGGATCCAAGAGCTAATGCCGCACGCACGCACGCACGCACGCACGCACGCACGCGCGCACGCACACACACACACACACACACACACACACACACACACACACACACACACACACACACACACACACACACACACACACACACACACACACAATTAACACATGGACCAAAGAGCCAAAGCTGAACCCCCACAAGCACAATTATGTGAGTACAAACATACACACACACACACACACACACACACACACACACACACACACACACACACACACACACACACACACACACAATTAATGTAATTAACGTTGCTAATTGCGTTTATGTAATATATTTTACAATTTAATTCCTTTGTCCATTATTTTTAGTGGTAATTCAGAATGATTTTTATAACCTTTACCTATCCTGCTGTGACATCCTATTGTATAATACCTTGTCTGTCCTGTTGGACTTGTCTCTTCCTTCATCCTTCTGTGGGTGTGGCTGGTGGAGCACCAGGGTGTGGCTGGTGGAGCACCAGGGTGTGGCTGGTGGAGCACCAGGGTGTGGCTGGTGGAGCACCAGGGTGGGGCTGGTGGAGCACCAGGGTGTGGCTGGTGGAGCCACCAGGGTGTGGCTGGTGGAGCCACCAGGGTGTGGCTGGTGGAGCACCAGGGTGTGGCTGGTGTGGCTGGTGGAGCACCAGGGTGTGGCTGGTGGAGCACCAGGGTGTGGCTGGTGGAGCACCAGGGTGTGGCTGGTGGAGCACCAGGGTGTGGCTGGTGGAGCACCAGGGTGTGGCTGGTGTGGCTGGTGGAGCACCAGGGTGTGGCTGGTGGAGCACCAGGGTGTGGCTGGTGGAGCACCAGGGTGTGGCTGGTGGAGCACCAGGGTGTGGCTGGTGGAGCACCAGGGTGTGGCTGGTGTGGCTGGTGGAGCACCAGGGTGTGGCTGGTGGAGCACCAGGGTGTGGCTGGTGGAGCACCAGGGTGTGGCTGGTGGAGCACCAGGGTGTGGCTGGTGGAGCACCAGCGTGTGGCTGGTGGAGCACCAGGGTGTGGCTGGTGGAGCACCAGGGTGTGGCTGGTGGAGCCACCAGGGTGTGGCTGGTGGAGCCACCAGGGTGTGGCTGGTGGAGCACCAGGGTGTGGCTGGTGGAGCACCAGGGTGTGGCTGGTGTGGCTGGTGGAGCACCAGGGTGTGGCTGGTGGAGCACCAGGGTGTGGCTGGTGGAGCACCAGGGTGTGGCTGGTGGAGCACCAGGGTGTGGCTGGTGGAGCCACCAGGGTGTGGCTGGTGGAGCCACCAGGGTGTGGCTGGTGGAGCACCAGGGTGTGGCTGGTGGAGCACCAGGGTGTGGCTGGTGGAGCACCAGGGTGTGGCTGGTGGAGCACCAGGGTGTGGCTGGTGGAGCACCAGGGTGTGGCTGGTGGAGCCACCAGGGTGTGGCTGGTGGAGCCACCAGGGTGTGGCTGGTGGAGCCACCAGGGTGTGGCTGGTGTGGCCCGCCTCTCAACCGTCAATCAACTGATGTACAGATTCCTGAGCCTACTGGGCTCTATCATATCTACACTTGAAACTGTGTATGGAGTCAGCCTCCACCACATCACTGCCTAATGCATTCCATCTGTTAACTACTCTGGCAGTGAAAAAGTTCTTTCTAACGTCCCTGTGGCTCATTTGGTTACTCAGCTTTCACCTGTGTCTCCTTGTACCACCCGTGTTAAATAGTTTATCTACCCTGCCAATTCCTCTGAGATTTTTGTAGGTAGGGATCATGTCTTCCAGTGTCGGGATGTGCATCTCACGCAGCCTTTCCTTGTAACTCATGCCTCTTAGTTCTGGGACTAGCCTTGTAGCATACCTCTGAACTTATTCCAGCTTCGTTTTGTGCTTGACAAGGTACGGGCTCTATGCTGGGGCCGCATACTCCAGGATTGGTGTTACATATGTGGTATACAAGGTTCTGAATGACTCCTTTCACATGTTCCTGAAGGCAGTTCTGATGTTAGCCAGCCTCACATACGCCGTTGATGTTATTATTTTGATGTGGGCTTCAGGAGACAGGTTTGATGTGAAGTGTGTGAGCATCGGTGCGTCAGGTTGTATGTGTGGGGGTGGGTGTATGAACACGGTGTGTGTGGGGGGATGGGGGCATGTGTGGGTAGGGGGTTGTGTGTGGGGGGAATGGAGGGGGGGGGAGCTGGTTGTTCACAGTTGTGGGTTCTGAACAGATGGCTACTATTGTGATAACTAATTGCTTCCTCCTCCTTAAACCCGTGACCGGAATTAGCCTCAACTACATTACCGAACTTATTCCAATATTCATAAAAAAAACGCTGTTTTATCTTCATTACGCGTATCAGGCTCTCTAATTTCCACCCATTGCCGCCCTTTTCTTAAATTTCTCCTGAATATCTTATCCTTCGAGAATCTATATTACCGCGGTTACTTATCTTCTCCATCATGCATTGAGTAATCATACATGATCTTTGTAATGGCTCGGTCTCTCTAGTATTGTGGGGTCAAGCTGCTTCTAGCCTTTCCTCATATTTCAACCCTTTTAGCCTCGGAGTCCGTCTTCTACTAAACTTTTGGACTTGACGCTCTCCTGTGTGTTTTAGATGGGATATTTCACGTCAGGACTGCATGTTGTAAGCGCTGGGTTTTGTTTCGTCTACAAACATCGACATGTTGGCTTGTTTGAATGTCTGCTTAGAACCTGTGTGTCAGACCCTGCAGATAATGTGTCTTGGGGTCATGTATACACCATCGGGAAATGGGTATATATGGAGTGCCGGTGTGCCACAGGTGCTGGGAGT
>NC_091232.1:412500-447500 GCF_040958095.1 Procambarus clarkii | reverse complement strand
GATACAGATTTAAATAGAAAAATTATATGCAAACGATGAGTTACAACTTTACTCAAGAGATGATGCTGCTCATCTCTCTACATGAAGAAACGTCCACGTTTCGGTCCGTCCTGGACAAGTTATGCAGTCGTTACACTAATAATGGCCAGGACGGACCGAAACGTCGTCTTGTCATTTTCAGATGAGCAGTTTGAGTATGAGGGGAAATAATAGGTTGGGTAATTATGATGAGTAAACGACACATGAGTTTTTTTAGTAAAGAGGAAGGAGAGGCATAGGTGAAGGGAAGTTTTAGAAGTGGGAAATACAGTGAGAGGTATGAAAGCAGGCGGGCTGTCCGCCTTGCTGACACGATGTGTGGGTGTTGGCAGGTAAGCTAAGCTTGCTCTCTCTCTCTTGTCTGGGAGCTGTGAGTATGTGAGAAGTTCTTCTCCATAACTCCTTAGTGCATTATTCCCCTCTCTCTCTAGCTCCCAATTACATTATTCCCCTCTCTCTCTAGCTCCCAATTACATTCTTCCCCTCTCAAAAATCCCTTAAATCTACTTTTTTGGATTTTTTTCCTTCTCATTGTGTCCATAACAACCGGTTAACTCTGCGTCATTCTGGTTCTCACTTCTCACGTGGTTTACTGAACCAGTTGTGTACACCAGGCGCCCGGTGCCCGCCGACCCAGGGTTCGAGTCCCCACGATAGACTCTGGACGTTTCGTATCTACCCTTAGTCCTCCTGGGTCCTCCATCGAAGTCTCCCCTCGGTCATCGTAGTTCTACCATTCACTGGACCATTAAACAATTACTTGTCGGTTAAATGATAATGACAAATGATTGTTCCAAATACGGACTCTGTCTTTGCTCGGGAAGAACGCGAGATCCAACTTGCAGTTGGAGAATGGAAGGATGAGTTCAATGGCTTGTTTCTAGGTTGGAAGTTATTAAACTAATTGACAAATATATGTCCTGTGGGTTTCCAGAGCAGGGCAAGGTATTAGCCAAGGTCCTTAATGAATGTAACGATGGTCTGAGCGAGCTTCAGTCCTGTATAACTCGTCCAAGG
Organism: Procambarus clarkii; assembly: GCF_040958095.1. NCBI lineage: Eukaryota > Metazoa > Arthropoda > Malacostraca > Decapoda > Cambaridae > Procambarus > Procambarus clarkii. Next base: position 446,444 of record NC_091232.1, on the reverse strand, counting down.
TTACGAATATGGTACCAATTTTTGAGAAGGAAGATAAGTCACTTGCGTTTGAATTTTATCTAATTTTCTTAATACTGAGGTAAAGTTTCTTGAAATTTAAATCGCAAAATCCATTCATGCCATGAAAAGCCGTGATTAATTACTTAAGGACTCACCGGATTAAGACATTATTAAAGACCTCACTTGTTTAACAAATATACCATCTTTTTCCAGACATTTTGAAGCCGTTGACAGCGGAAAAGATTTGTATACGATCTACAAGACATTTATAAAGACTGGTCATATGCCTCGCGATAGGCTGGTAAGGAAGGTTGGAGGAGTGTGGTATCTGGGGTGGTACCTGAAGTTGGTTTCTTATTTCGTAGGACGCAGAGTTAGCGTAGGTGTGGAGGGAGGGGGAGAGGACTGGGGGTGGAGTGAGGGAGAGGATTGGGGGGAGGAGTGAGGGAGACGGCTGGGGGTGAAGTGAGGGAGACGGCTGAGGGGAGGAGTGCCCAAGGGGTTTCTCCCGAGTCCTTGATTGTTTACCTACTTATATAAACCATTTAGACCAGACGATTTAGAAAAGCAACATTAGACAATCGACTTGAGAATGGTCCAGGACGGACCGAAACGTCGTCGTCCCTTCAACTTCTAGTGTGTGGTCTGGTCAACATTAGAAAATTTGCCGGTGACGTAAAACATATGATTGGAAATAAATTTAAATGATAAAAAATTACAAGATAAATGAAGACTTTAAAATGAACGAGAGGTTGGCTGACGCAGATTAATACACAGTTGCAACCTTCTAAGACAAATGAATTATAAGTGGCCAGATATCACAAAAATATAATATTAAAGGGAAATACAGACAGCCTTTTGGTCCAAACGAGGCAGCTCCTATTTATATCCAACCAAACTCACTTATATATATGTTAAACCTACGCTTCAAACAAGCCAGCGATCCCACGGCTGTTATATTACCAGGTAATTTGCTCCATAAATCAAAATCTTGTCTCCAAACCGGTATTTACCCAGGTCTCTCCCGGAACGAAGGTGAATACTGAACACGAGCGAGACGTGTGTGTGTCAGGATTAGTAGTAGGGCTCTTCAGCCCTATAATGGAACGAATATGTGTTCACATAAAGCAAACATGATTCAGGAATTAATATATAAAATTGTAAGTAATGTGAAAACTAATGTTATTCTCCAATTGTATGGTACCCTTGTTGGCCTCCATTACATTATGTAGTTCAGGTTTGGCCACTCTACTATATAGAAGGTACGTCAATTCTTGAGAAATTGTAGAGTGAGGGATGACACAGTTATTTCCGTAAATTAGAAACCTCTGTTATGAAGACAGATAAATAAACCCAAATTAACATTCATTAAGAAAAACGCAGGGGAGATGTGTTTGTATGTGTACGTACGTTCCTGTTGTTGTTGTTTAAGATTCGCTACTTGGAACAAAAAGTTAAAGTAGCACGGGCTATGGTGAGCCCGTAGGGACTGTTTTGTGCGCGCGCGCAAGCGTGTTCCAGCCAGTCTGTCCGTGTGTTCGTTCGTGTTCGTGTCTTACACTCACCAAATAAAGATCCTTTATCGCCGTATAATAAATACCATTGTCCATGTTTTATCACTCCACATTGCAGAACTTCAACTTTTATTGCAGGTTTAAAACATTAGCCAAGTGGTGGGGGGGAGGGGTTGTTGGGGGTGAGGGGGGGTTGGGGGTTGCAGCGCACGCAAGACAAATAGTGTAATGGCCAATAATATTCCCCAGATGCCCTATAACTTAGGAATAAATTGGAATAAATTAGAGAGTCGAGAAATACAATAGATTGTATCGTTGAAGAAATCAATAATGGGGATGATATTCTCTAATTATTTAAATGCCTTGGGGAGAATGGTTTTAAATGGTGACGGGGGAGGGGAGGGGGTGTGACCACATGGAAGGGGGGGGAATGACCCCCACGGAAGGGGGAATGGACCGCATGGAAAGGGGGAAGGGGAATGGACGATATAGAAAAGGGGGGAATGGACCATACGGAACCCCTACCCCCTCCCTTCCGTATGATCCGTTCCCCCCTTTTCCATATGGGGAAAATTCCCCCATAACCACATGGAAAGGGAGAAATATAGCACGCTGAAGGATTGAATAATGCTGGAAGTGAGAAGAACAGCAAAGAAAGGTAATAAATGCTCTGATAGAAGGGGACGAAGAGAGAGAGGGGGAGAGGGAGAGGAGTGAGAGAGAGAGGGGGGAGGATTATCGAGCGAGGATTGGCATTCGTGTTAAATAGAAGACTTCTCCCGCACTAAGTCAACAGTCTGTGATAAATCTAGGCACGTCTGGTCCTCAAAAAGTCTCCCTTCGGCCGGTACATAGCCAGGGGCGCCCCTACCATCCCTGGTCCTTCCAATATACTTCGGTCTCAGCCCTGAGCCCAGGCCCCCTGGGCAGGACAGAAATAGTTGGCCACATTTCCTTTTTAACCTGTTGCCTCTGTTCACCCAACAGCGAAATAGGTAACTCTTTAAGCCGAAATGTCCTGTCCCCGACAACAGGGATTATAATACTCGCACTCATATATAATACAAGTTTTCTTGTATTATATATTAAAGTTTTGAGTCAAAAACAAGAACAAACAGAAAATTTGACGATACTCAGCCTACCTGGCCTATCCTGCGTCAATAATTTTGTTGCTAATATATGATTATTTGAAAAGAATGAAGTAGTTTGGAAAAATGTATTTGAAAATGACGATAATTGCTCTAAAAAGCTAAAAAGCTGCTCTAAAATTTGCCTGTTAGGCAAATCGAGCTTGGCTTACTAGGCCGAGTAGTGCGGTTCTGGCTTTTATTAGGTGCGACATAAAGGTTTATTTATTTATTTTTTTATTTATTTTTTTATATACAAGAAGGTACATTGGGTTTGTGAGAATACATAGCATAGTACAGTAATTGCACTCTTGTAAAGCCACTAGTACACGCAGCGTTTCGGGCAGGTCCTTAATCTAACAGATAATTTTAAGTAGGTAAATTCTATCAGAATTAATAAAATGATAACAAATACATTGCAAGAAAAAAAATGAGATGCGAGAGATTAGTAAGTATATTAAAGCACATTGGTATATTAAAGCTCTGATTGATTACATTGACAGCTTGATTGGTAATTTAAACAAGATTAATAGACACCATACAGCAGATTGACAGTACATATAAGAAGACAGCAATGATCGCAATGATAAAGATGTTCAGATTGGGTACATAAAGATTGGGAGATTGGGTAGCAATAGATACAGTGCAGTTTTAAAGCAAAAGGTAAAAAACTATGAAGATGAAATTAGGTACTTTTTAGTATTGTTTTGAATGACGCAAAAGTTGGACAGCTTTTCAATTCAATAGGGAATGAGGTCCATAGACTGGGTCCCTTTATTTGCATAGAGTGTTTACACAGATTATGTTTGACTCTGGGGATATCAAAGAGATATTTATTTCTGGTGTGGTGATAATGGGTCCTATTACATCTGTCCAGGGAGAGTTTCAGAGCAGGATTTGCATTTAAGAACAGGGTTTTGTAAATGTAGTTGACACACGAGAATTTGTGGAGTGAGATTATGTTTAGCATGTTTAGGGAGTTAAACAAGGGGGCTGAGTGTTGTCTGAAAGCAGAATTTGTTATTATTCTGATAGCATATTTTTGCTGGGTAATGATGGACTTGAGGTGATTTGCAGTGGTTGAACCCCATGCACAGATACCATAATTAAGATAGGGATAGATTAGTGCATAATATAGAGAGATGAGAGCAGAGTTAGGTACATAATATCTGATTTTGGAGATGATAATCTGATTTATTTTAATCTACGTCATTCAAATTACCTTCTTGTAAATTTAAATACCATCTGTTGGGTTTAGTACATTGTGTCATTTTATATTCTATAAAAAAAATACTAAATTGGGGAATTTACGGCATTGTTATCGTAACCGGGGAAGGGAACTATCAAGAGAAAGCGCCAAGTCATTACGACTATATAACACTGATAAGGGATCGGGATAAGGATTTGCGATAGGACGGGGGGGGGGAGGAGGAAGGAATGGTGGCCCAACCACTTGGACGGTCGGGGATTGAACGCCGACCTGCAAGACGTGAGACCGTCGCTCTACCGTATCGTGACCCGGGTGGAAGACAGAACTTAATTAGGGTTAAAACAGGAATGGATCCTCTTGACGAAGGCTGGCTATAGGATTGAACCCTCATTAACGTGCTTGGTTATTTAAAATGCCAGGGACCAGCGCCCCCCCCCCCTCTCCTTTTGTTCCCTAGTTTGTCCTTGTGAGCTGCCTCTTCCTCCTGCTCCCTCCTTTTATCTCCTTTATCTTTATCCTTCCAATATTTTCTTTCTTGCTTTATCTCTCCTCTGCCTTGCCATAGTGGGGGGTTGTTTACTCAAATGACCCGGGGGGGGGGCAGTCGTGAGTGGCTTGTGAAGCCCTTCTGGCCAAAGGATAGGAGACAGACTAAGTGTGTGCCATAATGTACTAATAGGGCCAGTGGTTCGGCTGGACTGTGGCGTTTTCTTGCATTCTGTTTGACACCTGCCGCATGTCAAGCTGGGGTCGGGAACCTAAACCCAAAGCTTAGATGTATTCACCTATTTCATTTTATTAATCTCCTCCTCTTTTGCTTCCTATTCCCTCCTGCTCCCCACTTTGTTTTGCTTCATCTCTTATTATTTCCTGCCTGTGTTGTCTCCATCTGTATATCTGCTCGTTTTCCAACCTATTTTCTCTTTCTCTTGTTATCCGTTTCTGCATCTTTCTTCCCCAGTTCTTGTCCCCTGCCTATTCTGCTTCTCTATCCCTCTTCATGTCTGCTGACCTCACCCCTCTCTGCTCGTCACCCCCCTTCTCATGTTCTCTACTTCCTCATTCATCACCGTCGCCCCTATTCTCTCCCCTCTTGTATAGGAGTGAGTGAGGGTGTTCAAATATAGAATTTGACTATCGTTTCGATCTTAAATGTGGCAGCGTTAATGTCGCGCTGTAATTGTATGTTTCTGGCCCGCAGACCAAGGTGGCTTGGAGGTAGGGAGAGGGCGACTTGTATTACCACTGCTACCTTATTCAATCTTGTGTTGTTGATATCCTCAAAATGCATCCGGAGTCTGCCAGTGCAGACCGCTTATCACATGCCTCTGTATGACTAACCATCCTGTGTGATGGGGATTTTATAGCATCACCTAGTTAGCTTTTTTGACACACTGTACTTCACTTCATATAGTCTAGGGTAGCTGCACTAATGCAGATGTACCTCATATCTTAATAAAAAACAAAAAACAAAAAAAAAACAAAAAAAAAAAGAGGGGGGTTGTGGACCATGGGGGGGGGGTGGACCATGAGTGGGGGATGACCAGGCGTGGGGAGGTGGGGAAGTGGAGGTATTTGATAGTGGTACGTAAACAGGTGGAGGAATAAGTGGTTAAATAAAGGTGGTAAAGAGGGTGATTGAGGGGGTTATAGTGCATCGTATGGTGGTAGAGGGGGGGGGGGTATACCAGGGGTGTTGGATGGAATAGTGGTAAGGTTAGAGGCTAGTGGGGGGGGGGTTAGTGGTGAGGTTACAGGATAGTGGGGGAGGGGATAAGGGTGTTCAAGTGATTATTACTATAGGTGGAACCAGGAGATGGGGGGAGATGGTAGTTATGGTGATGGTAGTTATGGTGAAGTTATGGTGAGGGGGGGAAGATGCAAGTGTCCTCAGCTTCTCTCCAGATGAATATCTTATCATCACGCTTGATGAGTTTGTGACAGATGTGATCACTTCGTTCAACGGTGGACCTGGTCCGCACAGAGATGCTGCGACGAGGGAGATGCAAGTTACAGATGCAACATAAGGCGGGGAAGATGATGCAAGATGCTCTGTGAGTAAGGTCATCACTTCAAGTTCATGATGATGCTGGAGTAAGATGATGCTTCAGGTGGAAGATAATGATTCTCCTGCTGACTAATGATCGATGATGATGATGTAAGGAGGACAGGACGATAATGGGTGCATGAGTGAACAGCAAAGTAAATATATATTTCAGTACCAAGGTGATTAGGTCCAAGATGGACGGGATTTAAAGATTGCATCTCCGGGGAGGGATGCTGACAGTGCAAGATCTGCCGTCCATCCTCTTGTTTAGACACTACTTAGAGTAACGACGTCGGCCATCGTTCATATATTGACGTAATGGACAATTAGACAGTGGAATTTGGGGCTGTTAAATTTGGACGAACCGGAAATTGATATGGTTATATATTTATTATTAATAAAACCTAACCATCCTAGGCCTAATACACGCTGAGGCCTAATATAGTACATATATATGTACCATAATAGACATAGGAATATTTGACTTTGGATTTAACATAATTGTTTTCCCGGACTTTATAAAGTAAATAGGACCAAATTGTAATTATCTATTACGTCAATATATGTACTATAATCCATAGAGTTACAAAAAATATTATCTATTCAGGATAAATGGATTGAAAAATTTATTAATGAGAAAAAATTGCACCATTGTAGAGATGCTGCGAATGATGATGATGGCAAAAGCTGGCACTCTTAAGCTACCGCAGCGCCGCAAAATACCGCAGCTACCGCAAGCCGCCGCCGCCGCCGCCGCTGCGGCTACTACTGCAACAGCTCGTAATAGCGGCGATGCGGGCCTTATAAGTAGACGCCGGGGCTCTCCCGGTGAACCCTAACCCGCTTTAATCTATATGCAAAGCAGGAGTAAATCAAAGCTCAGTTATCACCAGGAAATTTACATGTTGAGACTACTTCTTTTACGCCTTCGCGGTCAAGGCGCTGCTTGACGGATGCCAGTCGCTCCTGACAGCCTCTTGTTGGGGTCACTGATACTTCATGTTGGGGTCACTGATATCTCATGCTGGGGTCACTGATATCTCATGCTGGGGTCACTGATATCTCATGCTGGGGTCACTGATATCTCATGCTGGGGTCACTGATATCTCATGCTGGGGTAACTGATATCTCATGCTGGGGTCACTAATACTACATGCTGGTAACTGTGACGCCTTATGCAGGCAAGTGACAGCCTACGCTGACCCGTGACAGCCTACGCTGACCCGTGACAGCCTACGCTGACCCGTGACAGCCTACGCTGACCCGTGACAGCCTACGCTGACCCGTGACAGCCTACGCTGACCCGTGACAGCCTACGCTGACCCGTGACAGCCTACGCTAACCCGTGACAGCCTACGCTGCCCCGTGACAGCCTACGCTGACCCGTGACAGCCTACGCTGAACCGTGACGGCCTACTCTGGCCCGTGACGATATTAACTGGTCACTGGGATGAATGAACCATCAGCTGGTGTTATAAGTGTGTTTTAAGGTTATCATTAAAGATGAGTAACTCGCCTAGTTCCCCCATTCAAGGCCTTGAGGTTATCTTGAGGTTATCTTCAGATGATTTCGGGGTTTTTTTAGTGTCCCCGCGGCCCGGTCCTCGACCAGGCCTCCACCCCCAGGAAGCAGCCCGTGACAGCTGACTAACACCCAGGTACCTAATTTGCTGCTAGGTAACATGGCTATACTCATTATAAAGACGGAACTTGAGGGGAAACTCCTGTATTTTATGCAAGCGATGAGTCACAATAACGTGGCTAAAGTATGTTGACCAGACCACACACTAGAAGGTGAAGGGACGACGACGTTTCGGTCCGTCCTGGACCATTCTCAAGTCAATCCTGTATTTCATAAGAACAGGATTAAAACAATTATAAGACATAATTATATCAATAAAAACATTCCCTAAACTCTGGGGTAATAAAGGGGTTCAATCACCTAATAGAGGATTACTTCAGTAAGTCAATAACCGGCGCGCGAAGTGTAATAATGTCTATGTACTGTCCATCGTCCTGTGTTGGTAGTACTTGTAGGAAGGATGAGGACTATCTTGTGTGGTTATCTTGAGATGATATCGGGGGCTTAGCGTCCTCGCAGCCCGGTCCTCGACCAGGTTATCTTGAGGTTATCTTGAGATGATTTCGGGGCTTAGCTTCCCCGCGGGCCGGTCCTCGACCAGGCTTCCACCCCCAGGAAGCAGCCCGTAGCAGCTATCTAACACCCAGGTACCTATTTTACTGCTAGGTAACAGGAGCATCAGGGTGAAAGGAACTTTGCCCATTTGTTTCCGCCTCCACCGTGGATCGAACCCGGAACTTTAGGACTACGAATACCAAGCCCTGTCCACTCAGTTGTCAGGGCCCCATAATGTAATGATAGGTAATTGTAGTACCCTGTCCACTCAGCTGTCAGGGCCCCATAATGTAATGATAGGTAATTGTAGTACAGTCAGTTTTGTTTATGTAGAGTTCAGTCTGTTGTTTAAGCTGACACTGATAGTTTGTGTGGAACTATTGTTTCTATACAACCATACATGCTGCTGCAATTCGTTCTGTTAACATTTGGACTGAACCGTCGGTGTAAACACAGTGCTGAATGAGATCTTAGGTTTCTGAAGAAGTCAATTGTGTGAAGAGTGACAGTTTTAAGGAGAGCAAGAGTATCGTTACCTATTTTTGGTGGTTGGTGTTCATGATGCTTGAATTGTGTGGTGCAGAAAGAAAGATATCCACATGTAGGCGATGAGTCACAATAACGTGGCTAAAGTATGTTGACTTGAGAATCGACGTGAGAATGGTCCAGGACGGACCGAAACATCGTCGTCCCTTCACCTTCTAGTGTGTGGTCTGGTCAACAAAGATATCCACGACAGGCAGATTACATTTAAAAGTTATGTTCAGCTTGGTGAGATTGTAGGTATTTCAGATACCGTAAGAGTCGCTGGGGTTCGGAATAGAATTTAATCCTTTTTAAAGGAGGTGCAATGGGGACCTATGACAGTCCCATACCACCCATTTCTCACAGTGAAAAGTTGGGTGAGGCTAGCCCCAGACGTCTAGCCCTCAATCTAGAACAAACACATTCGCTCTATAGATATAATTATAAAATATTTTTACCATTAAAACTATAAATAAGTATAGGAGAGGTGAGAGGGGTTTATTCCAGCCGTCTTTACGAAATTATTTCTACATATAAGCTCCTTGAATAGTAAAATATTAAGTAACAAGAAGTCCTCGCATAATGCACGTCAAACTAAAAGCCAAAACATAATCATTACCGTCCAGTTCCCATTAGCAAAACACAATAAAACCACCTGTAATGTTCAAGTGGATTAACATTTCCTTGCCTCGTTGCTTCCACGCCTCGACAGGACCGCCATAATCCGCATACAACCGAGACAAGACTGTATCTTGCCCCTTGTGTTCTTAAGTGTGGCGCTCCCGTGGTGTGGGCGACACAGGATCGACCGTCCGTGCGGCGTAGGTTGGGCCGTGTTAGCATGCTGGAACGACGGGGAGTTTGGTTCGGCCACTCCCTCCGCGGCTTGTGTTTAAGGCTGATTATTCCCAATGAATTGGGCAGGAATTTTGTCAGAAATGATGATAATAAATTTTTGGTGCTTCAGTCATTCACTATATATACAATGTCAGGTCTAGAAGCGTTATAAACACACACACACGCACGCACACACACACACACACACACACACACACACACACACACACACACACACACACACACACACACACAACACATTGTACATGTGTGTGTTCAACGGAAAGCAAAAAATAATATTAGTGTTATCTGTTTTCTAATGATCTCCAAATCTTTTTGCACTGGAACTGCTTCACTTTCGGGTTCAACAGCGCTGTTCGGAAGGGTCGTCATTCCTCTCGTCTGCTGGTTGTACTTTCTCTGCTTTCTCTGTCTCTGCTTTCCTCTCAGTGACCACGGAAGACTGAGCTCTAGCTCTCCATACCCCGCCTACTGGGCTCGTTGAACTGGGAGCGTTAAATTTGACCTATTTTGACATTCGATATTTTTTTGTCATCCAGTTGTGGATGGAGGTGGCTTTAGCAACTTCTTCTTTCAATGTATTATATATTTTGGCCACCCGTACAGGGGATGAGATTCTCCGTACATTGTTTGGACTTGTTTGTTTAGGAGCTCCCAGCTGTTCAGCCTGTCTCTCAGCTGCCCAACCTGTCTGTCTCCCAGCTGTCCAGCCTGTGAGACTGGGCACTCCGAACTAATTTAGCTTCTCGTCTTCCTCTTCCACCTTCCTTTCTTTTCCCACCTTCCTCTCCTCTCCCTTTTAATCCTCCTCCTCCTCCTCCTCCTCCAGTAATCTAACTGGTTTCGGGATTTTCTGGTCCGGTGGTGGAGAGAGGAGGCAGGTTTGGCAGTCGTGAATTGGTGATTAATGCTTGTTAAAGTGGTGTTTGCTGTGAAGGTATACTTTGTTATATATGTGTGTGTACTCACCTAGATGTATTCGCCTAGTTGTGCTTGTGGGGGGTTGAGCTTTGACTCTTTGGTCCCGCCTCTCAACCGTCAATCAACTGGTGTACAGGTTCTTGAGTCTGTTGGGCTCTATCATATCTACATTTGAAACTGTGTATGGAGTCAGCCTCCACCACATCTGTGTGTGTGTGTGCCTGAGTGTGTGTGTGCCTGAGTGTGTGTGTGTGTGTGTGTGTGTGTGTGTGTGTGTGTGTGTGTGTGTATGTATGTGTGTGTGTGAGTGTGTGTGTGTGTGTGTGTGTGTGTGTGTGTGTGTGTGTGACAATGTCAGACCACGAAGGAAGGATTAAGACAGGAAATTCCTTAAGTACTTTCGTATTAAATAATACATCTTCAAAAGGATCCGTCTGATGTATTATTATATACGAAAGTACTTCAGGAATTTCCTGTCTTAATTCTTCCTTCGTTGGTGACATTATCACACACACACACACACACACACACACACACACACACACACACACACACACACACACACACACACACATATATATATATGTATATATATATATATAATCAGTGGTTAATGACGGGGAGTGTTATCCTGGCTTGTTGATTGGTACCCTTATCCCCCCCCCCTCCCTTGTGTGTGTGTATGCGTGTGCGACTTTTTGGAGTTTGAACTGTGTATCTGTTGACATTAGGTCATTAGTAGTCGTGGTTGAGATAAACGCAGAGGAACGGAAGTATATATCAGCTGTGGCTTATCTGTGTCTGTCAGTCCTCTGTGGGGGGGGGGGGGGTAGAGGATTCTAGGTGTGGGGGGGGGGGGGATGGGAGAAAATGGCCTCAAAATACCTTTGCAGGAAATTCTTATGGATCATAATGTTTACTTAATGGCTCTGATTTAATGTGCTTTAAATAGCTGTGGTGTGTGTGTGTGTGTGTGTGTGTGTGTGTGTGTGTGTGTGTGTGTGTGTGTGTGTGTGTGGTTTCTGGTAAAGGGCGTGTTTGTTTGTGTGATTTGTGGAGTCTTCCGTGAACACACAAACCGAAACTGTCTCTATTTTCCGCTTGTTACAACTTGTAATAAAGTTGTTACATCTTGGCTTAACGTGTTTATGACGTATTAGAACGTTGTTACAACTTGCTTTATTGGTTGTTATAACTGGTTAGGAAGTGTTTAAACTTGTTCGAACGTTGCACCAACGTCGTAGTTTCGGTGTGTGGTTGATTTGTTTACATTGGTGTTGTCATATTGTTTGGTTGCTTGTCTTTGGTTGTTCATGTCTTACGTGTTTATTGACCACTTGCGTCTCTGATTCTTCATCCGCCTGTCTGAAATAAAGAGGATTAAAACGAAAATTATTTTTGATAGTGATTCTTTTGTACTGCATTACGCCTAGAATCTGCGCATTGTTTAACGCGTAGAATCTGCGCATTGTTTAACGCGTAGAATCTGCGCATTGTTTACTAACGAGAAGCCTCAGCATTAAACACTTGCGCTTTTTGAAGACGCGCAGGAGCGCAGTTATATTTATGATGTATGACAGAACACTACACTACACATCTGGTTGTACTACACTACACATATTTGTTCATATGTGACAGTCTTGTTTTCCTTGACTGTGTGTGTTATATTCGTGGGTATATGGATACACAGTGCTGGTTATACTCTAGACTTTGGACTTGGTTTCACTGAAGTCTGATGAAATGTGTTGAAAGCAAGAATGAGGCATCCTTTGCAGATGACACTAGGATTTTCATGAGAGTTGGCAACATAGAGGACACGGCAAACCTCCAATCAGATGTAGATCAGGTCTTTCTATGGGCTACAGAAAATAATATGGTATTCAACGAGGATAAGTTCCAGCTCATGCGCTACGGAAAAATTGAAAATATAAAAACAGAAACCACGTACAAAACGCAGGCAAATCATAACATAGAACGAAAAGGCAATGTAAAGGACCTGGGTGTACTCATGTCGGAAGACCTTACCTTTAAAGAACACAATAAAGTAGCCGTCACAACTGCAAGAAAAATGACAGGTTGGATAACAAGAACTTTTCACACTAGAGATGCTATACCGATGATGATACTTTTCAAAACGCTTGTGCTCTCTAGAGTAGAGTACTGCTGCACAATGACAGCCCCTTTCAAAGCTGGAGAAATTGCTGACCTAGAGAGCGTGCAGAGATCCTTTACTGCTAGAATCCACTCAGTAAAACATCTAAATTACTGGGACCGACTAAAGAGCCTAAATCTGTACTCCCTTGAGCGCAGGCGGGAGAGATACATAATAATTTACACGTGGAAAATAATTGAGGGGCTGGTCCCAAACCTGCACACAGAAATAACACCACATGAGACCAGAAGACATGGCAGGATGTGCAGAATACCCCCGTTGAAAAGCAGAGGTGCAACAGGTACTCTGAGAGAGAACTCTATCAACATCAGAGGCCCGAGACTGTTCAACACGCTTCCACTACACATAAGGGGCATAACTGGCAAACCCCTCACAGTGTTCAAGAGAGAACTGGATAAGCACCTCCAAAGGATACCTGATCAACCAGGCTGTGACTCATACGTCAGGCTGCGAGCAGCCGCGTCTAACAGCCTGGTTGATCAGTCCAGCAACCAGGAGGCCTGGTCGACGACCGGGCCGCGGGGACACTAAGCCCCGGAAGCACCTCAAGGTAGGTAGCCTCAAGGGAGGCTGTGAGTGTATGCAGACAGTCGCGGTGAGTTGTATACCTCTGGTTTACACCTCACCGCCAGTGTGTGTAAATCACCTTTATACTTGTGTGTAAAGTTGTACTTGTGTATACTTGTGTATGCGTGTGTGTGTGAGCGCGCACACACACACACACGCATATATATATATATATATATATATATATATATATATATATATATATATATATATATATATATATATATATATATATGGACGCTAAACTGTTAGCCACATAGAAGCGTTTTATATATATATATATATATATATATATATATATATATATATATATATATATATATATATATATATATATATAACGCTTCTATGTGGCTAACAGTTTAGCGTCCATTTTAATCTTGTAACTGAAAGCACAATAACACTAAATCTCAATTTGAGGTTATTGCGGCATTATGGGTTATATGGCCAGACCTGTCCATTATGGCCAGACCTGTCCATTATGGCCAGACCTGTCCATTATGGCCAGACCTGTCCATTATGGCCAGACCTGTCCATTATGGCCAGACCTGTCCATTATGGCCAGACCTGTCCATTATGGCCAGACCTGTCCATTATGGCCAGACCTGTCCATTATGGCCAGACGCTACGGACAAAGATCCATTATGTCCAAACACCAAAACAATGAAATCATCTTTGTGCAGATTGCTTGCTTTTGGGGGAAAGGGGGGGGGGTATTGTGGTTGCAATAATGAGGGGTTAAATACCCCTCAGCCTATTAAATCCCCTCACAGCCTGTAAAAAGGCCTTCACAGCCTGTAAAAATGCCTTCACAGCCTGTAAAATACCCTCATAGCCTGTAAAATACCCTCATAGCCTGTAAAATATCCTCACAGCCTGTAAAATACCCTCACAACCTGTAAAATACCCTCACAGCCTGTAAAATGCCCTCACAGCCTGTAAAATATCCTCACAGCCTGTAAAATACCTTCACAGCCTGTAAAATGCCCTCACAGCCTGTAAAATGCCCTCACAGCCTGTAAAATATCCTCACAGCCTGTAAAATACCTTCACAGCCTGTAAAATGCCCTCACAGCCTGTAAAATGCCCTCACAGCCTGTAAAATACTCTCACAGCCTGTAAAATGCCCTCACAGCCTGTAAAATACCTTCACAGCCTGTAAAATACCCTCACAGCCTGTAAAATATCCTCACAGCCTGTAAAATATCCTCACAGCCTGTAAAATGCCCTCACAGCCTGTAAAATATCCTCACAGCCTGTAAAATACCTTCACAGCCTGTAAAATGCCCTCACAGCTTGTAAAATACCCTCACAGCCTGTAAAATGCCCTCACAGCCTGTAAAATACTCTCACAGCCTGTAAAATGCCCTCACAGCCTGTAAAATACCTTCACAGCCTGTAAAATACCCTCACAGCCTGTAAAATACCCTCACAGCCTGTAAAATATCCTCACAGCCTGTAAAATATCCTCACAGCCTGTAAAATGCCCTCACAGCCTGTAAAATGCCCTCACAGCCTGTAAAATACTCTCACAGCCTGTAAAATGCCCTCACAGCCTGTAAAATACCTTCACAGCCTGTAAAATACCCTCAGCCTGTAAAATATCCTCACAGCCTGTAAATTACCCTCACAGCCTGTAAAATACCTTCACAGCCTGTAAAATATCCTCACAGCCTGTAAAATACCCCTCACAGCCTGTAAAATGCCCTCACAGCCTGTAAAATGCCCTCACAGCCTGTAAAATGCCCTCACAGCCAGTAAAATGCCCTCGCAGCCTGTAAAATGCCCTCACAGCCTGTAAAATGCCCTCACAGCCAGTAAAATTCCCTCACAGCCTGTAAAATGCCCTCACAGCCAGTAAAATGCCCTCACAGCCTGTAAAATGCCCTCACAGCCAGTAAAATGCCCTCACAGCCTGTAAAATGCCCTCACAGCCTGTAAAATACCTTCACAGCCTGTAAAATACCCTCAGCCTGTAAAATATCCTCACAGCCTGTAAATTACCCTCACAGCCTGTAAAATACCTTCACAGCCTGTAAAATATCCTCACAGCCTGTAAAATACCTTCACAGCCTGTAAAATATCCTCACAGCCTGTAAAATGCCCTCACAGCCTGTAAAATACCCTCACAGCCTGTAAAATACCTTCACGACCTTTAAATAGCGTCATAGCCTCCACACTTGTAGATATGATAGAGCCCAGTAGGCTCAGGAACCTGTACACCAGTTGATTGACAGTTGAGAGGCGGGACCAAAGAGCCAGAGCTCAACCCCCGCAAGCAAAAATAGGTGAGTACTTCAGATAGGTCAGAACTAATTTTAACATTTTCAGGATTACATTCAGGAAGGTAAAAGTCTGAAGTCCAAACCTTTCACTATAGTTACAACGTCGACAGAAATAATATATATTATTTCTTTCAATGGATATTCTCGCGGCGACATCATTGTTCTTTAGATTATTGTCTATTTCTTTTGTATAATAATTTTTTTATAAATTGTTACATGTTGGTTTTTCGTATTTTATAATACGAAAAACACCTGATGAATTCTAATTAATCAGGTGTTTTTTTGTATTAATGTTGTGTCATGAGGGCTGCCAGGGAGGGTATCACACACATGTTGGCAGAAGATATATGTTGACTAGATAACAATTAGATGCGCAGTTCTGGCCTGAACCTCTACAAGGAGAGTCATGGGTGAGGTCAACGAGTGTCATAGGTGCGCCTCCCCCATGACGACGTCTCCCCCATGACGACATCTCCCCCATGACCCCATCTCCCCCATGATGACATCTCCCCCATGACATCTCCCCCATGACATCTCCCCCATGACATCTCCCCCATGACATCTCCTCCACCACTGGCTGGCCACAGGTGTCAACAGACCAGTGAGGAATAATGAATAGAATCCGGTTGTTTTTATGGACTATAATATTATTCTTTTATGGAATGACTTAAGTCACTCCATAAAAGAATAATATTATTCTTTTATGGAATGACTAATATTATCCCGGTTGTTTGAGAGAAACCAGTTGATCTCCTGAGATCAGGAATGTTTAAGGATATCAACAAGTGACCAGATGGTGGTGGTTAGAGTAATTACGACCTCCAGGTAGAAGTGGCAAAACGCTATTAAAATATGACTTCCTCCTCTCATTCCGTGTTTCCTTACGCTGGGTGCTACACGAGTCTCACCGGTAAGTTCCATATTATTGTACATTGATACAATGTACTATAACATTGTGTACAATGCACATTGCAATATTGTTACACTCAGATTTAGATCTGGAACCCGGGCAGGTTATTCAGTACCGTTTTCGTGCCGATTATAGCAACTACAACAACAACAGAGGTGGGAAATATACAGCAAATGCAGTTGCAAATCAGCTTGTGTGTTTGTGCTTGTTAGTGTTGCAATCGACTTACATTAGCAGGAGAATCAAGTGCATCCGCACCAAGTGCAACACCTCCATTCGCAATGATGGGGGAGGCTTTCTTAAATATACATGTAAACAGCGATATCAGCATCAAGAGAGCAGCGACATTGGCTTCAAGACAACAGGAAGGAGCGACATTGGCTTCAAGACAACAGGAAAGCAGCAACATTGGCTTCAAGACAACAGGAAAGCAGCGACATTGGCTTCGAGACAACAGGGAAGCAGCAACATTGGCTTCAAGACAACAGGAAAGCAGCAACATTGGCTTCAAGACAACAGGAAAGCAGCGACATTGGCTTCAAGACAACAAGGAAGCAGTGATATTGGCTTCAAGACAACAGGAAAGCAGCAACATTGACTTCAAGACAACAGGAAAGCAGCGACATTGGCTTCAAGACAACAGGGAAAGCAGCAACATTGACTTCAAGACAACAGGAAAGCAGCAGCATTGACTTCAAGACAACAGGAAAGCAGCAACATTGGCTTCAAGACAACAGGGAAAGCAGCAACATTGGCTTCAAGACAACAGGGAAAGCAGCAACATTGACTTCAAGACAACAGGAAAGCAGCAGCATTGACTTCAAGACAACAGGAAAGCAGCAACATTGGCTTCAAGACAACAGGGAAAGCAGCAACATTGGCTTCAAGACAACAGGGAAAGCAGCAACATTGGCTTCAAGACAACAGGGAAAGCAGCAACATTGACTTCAAGACAACAGGAAAGCAGCGACATTGGCTTCAAGACAACAAGGAAGCAGTGATATTGGCTTCAAGACAACAAGAAAAGCAGCAACATTGACTTTCTGATGAGAAATAACGCTAAGAAATGGGACTATCCCAATATATGTTAACATCTCTCTTGTAACCGTCTTTTTGTCTCCATCTCTGTTTCTTGTGCTGCGGGTGTCAGTATAGATTAATACAAGTGTGCATACGAGCAGGAGGATGTGTATAGAAGGAGAAGGATTATTGTGGTAGGACGACCCGGTGCTCATGAAGTCATCAACACATTTGCTTATTACAATCAAAGTATAATAGGTATAGTTTTTGGTTTAATTTTGCAGACATCAGTGTATAATGTTTTATTAAATAGTTAGGAGGTCCGCCAGGAGGTTCACTGAGATCCCTAAAGCACCATGTCATGCTGTACTTGGTGCCAATTCTATCCCAGCTATGCTGAGCAGGTACCAAACACCAATTACAGTTCTGTTAAAAATTTGTTGAGGCTTGCCCTAAGCATCTGGTCTCCATCCTCGAACAGATATGACAGACATTTCCATTTTTAGTTATATATTTATTGGGATGATGTTTTGTGTTCTGACATTTCCCTCCCTCGCGTTGCATCACAGGGGAGACTAGACTGTTTAGGTCATTCTTTGATTTACTGGTGATGGCTATCGTTGATTAATTACGACAAAAACAGCAACCTGATTATTGGAGATTTTGTGCGTGTTGATGTAATAGTTGAGAATTTAATGGCTGGCAACCAAGATTTCCTTTATTTTTGTATTCGTGGGAATACGAAACGCCGCAAACTCTGGCCTCTGGACGCCGCAAACTCTGGCCTCTGGACGCCGCAAACTCTGGCCTCTGGACGCCGCAAACTCTGGCCTCTGGACGCCGCAAACTCTGGCCTCTGGACGCCGCAAACTCTGGCCTCTGGACGCCGCAAACTCTGGCCTCTGGACGCCGCAAACTCTGGCCTCTGGACGCCGCAAACTCTGGCCTCTGGACGCCGCAAACTCTGGCCTCTGGACGCCGCAAACTCTGGCCTCTGGACGCCGCAAACTCTGGCCTCTGGACGCCGCAAACTCTGGGCTCTGGACGCCGCAAACTCTGGGCTCTGGACGCCGCAAACTCTGGCCTCTGGACGCCGCAAACTCTGGGCTCTGGACGCCGCAAACTCTGGCCTCTGGACGCCGCAAACTCTGGGCTCTGGACGCCGCAAACTCTGGCCTCTGGACGCCGCAAACTCTGGGCTCTGGACGCCGCAAACTCTGGCCTCTGGACGCCGCAAACTCTGGGCTCTGGACGCCGCAAACTCTGGGCTCTGGACGCCGCAAACTCTGGGCTCTGGACGCCGCAAACTCTGGCCTCTGGACGCCGCAAACTCTGGGCTCTGGACGCCGCAAACTCTGGGCTCTGGACGCCGCAAACTCTGGGCTCTGGACGCCGCAAACTCTGGCCTCTGGACGCCGCAAACTCTGGCCTCTGGACGCCGCTGGCATGATGAAAGAAGTATGACAAAGGAAGTAAAGAAGGAACAAGACCTTACGGAAAATGTTGTTATAACTGGCAAGATATGACAAGGTGAAAGAGCGGCCAGGAGAGGCTTTTTCTGTCATAGGATGAAGCTGCAGCTGAATATTATTACGTTATAAACACAACGTTACAACGACGTTGAGGCAACGTCATTTCGCTGTCACAACGTATGTTTACGTTGTGCTTGTTGGGGGGGACACGAAACCCTTAATTAAGGCTTACCTGAGCACCCCAGAGACACGTGAAGATGTTACACGTCCAAACATCACCTTCACTACAAACATCTCCGGGCTATTCATGCCCATGCGGTGGCTAAATCTTCAACAGCCACCCCGAGCATCTGCTGACAAATTACTGACCTTCCCCAGAATGCAACCCACAACAGTTGTCTAACTCACTGGTACCTATTATTTACAGCTAGACGAATAGAGGCATATCACGTGAAACGAAATGTGCCCAATCATTTCTGTCCTGTCCGGGGATTGAACCCGGGTCCCTCGATTGTGATTCGAGGATGTAGACTACTGCGATAATACTACTTTTTTTCTACCACAGACGTGGCCACACATTTACAATGCTAACCAGCATATATACATTTTCTTCTGTCCTCCATGGACAGGGTTAGAGATGTGTTAAACATGTAGTTCAAGGGTTTATTGAACACTCAACCACAGAAGGTGATTCGGTGCTTTTAAAATGCTAAGCTAACCTACATACGTAAATACGATAATAGTACTGTAATAGTTTTAATAATTCCTAGTATTACGGAAAAAGACATGACTAATATTACTGAGAAAAGCAAGGTAATGTTAGCCATGTGTTCCTGGGTGATGTTAAACAAGACCAGCGGTGAGGATAATGAGGACACCACCAGGACCAACACCTGGAGAAGTTATTCATTGCTCACAGTAGGAGAGCTGGTGACGAACAGGAAATGTCGTCACTGGTCTGTAATGGCATCTGCTGGCCTGGACGTGTAGGGACTCCTGATCACACTCTGCTTGGGACTACTCCCAGCAGTCTGCTTGGGACTGCTCCCAGCACTCTGCTTGGGACTGCTCCCAGCAGTCTGCTGGTGTCACTGTGAGAACTCGCCTATATCTTGAGGTTATCTTGAGATGATTTCGGGGCTTTTTTAGTGTCCCCGCGGCCCGGTCCTCGACCAAGCCTCCACCCCCAGGAAGCAGCCCGTGACAGCTGACTAACACCCAGGTACCTATTTTACTGCTAGGTAACAGGGGCATAGGGTGAAAGAAACTCTACCCATTGTTTCTCGCCGGCGCCTGGAATCGAACCCAGGACCACAGGATCACAAGTACAGCGTGCTCTCCGCTCGGCCGACCGGCTCAAAAAGGAATGGTGCCCCAACCACTTTGGGACGGTCGGGGGATTGAACGCCGACCTGCATGAAGAGAGACCGTTGCTCTACCGTCCAGCCCAAGTGGTTGGCTTCTAGGGTTAGGGTAAGTAGGGTTCTAAGTTTCCATCAATGTCCCCTTGTTCGCGTACCACCCGTGCTAAACAGTTTATTTACTCTGTCAATTCCTCTGAGAATTTTATAGGTAGTGATCATATCTCCCCTAACTCTTCTGTCTTCCAGTATCGTGAGGTTTAGTTCCAGTAGTCTCTCCTTGTAGCTCATACCTTTCAGCTCGGGGACTAGCCTGGTAACATACCTCTGAACGTTTTCTAACTTCGTTTTGTATTTGGATGTGGACTCCAGGCTGGAGCTGCATATTCCAGTATTGGTCTGACATACGTGATATACAAGGTTCTGAATAATTCCTTACACTTGTTTCTGAAGGCACTTCTGATGTTCGCTAGCCTTGTGAACACATTCACGTGCTGACGTCACTGTGTGTGAACACATTCAATTGTATCAAGGGAATGGTGCCAAGCGGGAGTGCCAGTGTGTCGAGCCCTCCCCCTCGACTAATAAAGACACAAATTGGCACCGTCTCGTATAATGATCATCTTTTTACACGTTCATAAAATTACGCGGCGTCACCCTCCCCCAGGGGGACCTTGACGCCGGGGGATTAGCATAGTTCCCCCTGGTGATGCTCCCCTGATGTGTGACCTTTCCCCTTACTCCGTGTGTAACCCGTCCTCTCGCCCCTGATGTGTGACCTACCCCCAACAGTCGCCAACATTATAATAATCTGAGGTGCAAGTCGAGCTTGGCCTTTAGAAGGTCTTCAGATCTTGATAGAAAAAGAAATTTGAAAGCGAGACATAAATTAGACAAGAGAGCGCAGGGTGAACAGGTTGAACATTTGTGGAGTGTCAGAAGGTGACAGAGGTGTCGGGAGAGGTTCTCCGGTGGGTAAACACGCAACAGAGGCTAGTCACAGGGAGAGGAGAGGTCTTAGAGGAGAGAGAGAGTTAAAGATCTTCCAGAGGGGGATTGACTCGTTCGTCTTAAGTGCTTGAGGAAGGGTCAACGCGATGGCAGACTGCTCGAAATTACAGGACAAGAGGACGATGAAGGTTGTTAAAGATTCACTACCTGGAACAAAAAGTTCCAAGTAGCACGGGCTATGGCGAGCCCGTAGAACACAAAGATCTTGGCATCACCTGGCGGTACCTGTTTGTGCCTCGTAGGTCCGGCCTGACTGTTGCTGTTGGCTGTGATGTTTGGTAAATCTAACCTAACTGATGTAGGTGTTGTATGGGATTCGATCGAGGTAGTTTCTTCCCCCAAACATCGATAATTCATGTTGCTTTCCTGTTTTGCTGTTATCTTACAGAGCCGCGTGGTTCTTGGCCGGATTCTGGAGTTGGAACTCTTGTCTAGAGGTGAGTTATGAATGAGGCTTCATCCTGCCTCCCAAGCCAATGCAACAGTTGACTATAGACAAATAAACTCATTGTACAAGGCCATGGCATTTGGGCATGATAGACATAGATATCGTGACAGATAGCTATCTAGATCGATAGCATGATATATACCGTTTGATAAACAGTTCCTTGAAGCTAAATTGAGCCTTTCTTGGGCCACAAGGTGATTGTGGAATACCAATGGTGGTGGTGGTGGTGGTGGTGATGGTGATGGTGATGGTGGTGATGGTGGTGGTGGAAATGATGGTGGCAATAGTGATGATGACTATATAGTGTCGTCGTGATATTCTTACTGATGGTGATGGTGATAGGCATGTTGGTGATACGGTACTGGTCATTGTGATGGTGTCGTGGTGATTGTGGTGATAGTGGTGGTGGGTGAGGGAGACGGAGAGTCCTAAGTATTGGTGTGGGAGGACAAACAGTGCCACGCTCCCTGGCCGAAGATGATAGCCCCTGGTAACGCAACCGGAGGACAAAATGCAAATGAAGACCAGGGGGCCAGATTCACGAAGCAGTTACGCAAGCACTTACGAACGTGGGGCCAGATTCACGAAGCAGTTACGCAAGCACTTACGAACGTGTACATCTGTCCACGATCTTTGACGGCTTTGGTTACATTTATTAAACAGTTTATAAGCATGAAAATTTCTCAATCAACTGTTGTTATTGTTATAAACAGCCTTCTGGTGCTTCGGAGCTCATTAACTGTTTAATAATTGTAAACAAAGCCGCCAAAGATCGAGAAAAGATGTACACGGTCGTAAGTGCTTGCGTAACTACTTCGTGAATCAGGCCCCTGGAAGTAAATGGAGTGGATGAGGCGGGGAAGAAGAGACGGGATAAATCTTGGGCATAGGATAAATGGATAAGAGGGAGAGGTATCATCGAGAGGAGAGAGAGGGGGGGGGGGAGGATAGGTAAACTATGTCTAACATGGCTTCAGTGAAGGTAAACTGTGTCTAACGAGTATTTTAAAGTTCAATGGCTAAATGACAATAATAAAATAGAAGGGAGAAGGGTGGACTGTGAATTCCTTGACTGCCAGAGAGTGTTAGGTGTCTCTTATACGTGAAAGTGCCAACGTGTTCCCACAGACTTGGCTCTGACACCGTTGCTTGTATAGTGAGTCCCTGTGTGTGGGATGGGGAATGTGGGATGGGGAAACTCTCTCCTTTTCAGAAGTTCGCTTATCCTATTATTTTTCACTTTGTTTCCATATGAGCATTCTTCTATTTATTTTCTTCTTCCTGCTTTCATTTCTCTGATTGTTTTTCTTTTGATTTCAGCTTTACTTCGTTCTTCCTCTTCACCTTTCTTCTTTATCTATTGTTCCACTCCCTCGTTTTTTATCTCTCCCTCCCCCCCCCCCACCCACCCCCTTCGATATCATTATTCCTTTTCCCAAATTTGCAATTACTTTCTTTGGAAGAGAAAGAGATTGCAGAAAGATTATATCTCCCCCTCTCCCCTTCTCCCTCTTTCTCATGTTCTCCGCTCTTTCCTTTTCCCATCTTCTCTTCCGTTCTCCTCATATGCCCTTTCTTCCCCTCGTCCTCTCAATTACCCTTCCCGTCTCCGTTCGCAGTTGGCCAGCAGAGGTGGGCGTGTTTGCTGGTTTTATTGTGTCACGTCGGCCAATATCACTCGTGTGTGTGTGTCTGTTTACCCCAAGTTGAGTGGCAGATGGCGGAAAAGAGGGAGGGAGAGACAATAATGAGGGAAGAGGGAGGGAGGGAAGGATCAGGGGAAAGAGGAGTGTGACTAGGAGAATGGTGAGAGTAATGAGAGGTAGGATGGGCAGTGTGGGCAAAATAGGTTAAGTAATAATTGTAAATAAGAAGCAATAAGATGCTTATCTTAACATACTAAGAAGGTTAGGTGAGGTCGGTGTTTCCTATGAAGCTTTTCAAGGTAAACTAAAATATTCACAATTAGTATGTCACATATGCACTTATTAAATAGCCAATATTGACTTAAGCAAGTGCGAGAACGGGTTGCCGTGGAAGAGGAGGGAGATAAGGAAAGAAGGGGAAATATAAGAAATAGAGGAAGGGAAGATAGGGGATGGGAAAGAGCAGTGGGAAAGGAAGGGAGGAATGACTGGATATGGGTCACTAGTAACTGGCAGCAGGATGGCTTATGATAACCTGGCTCCTGTGATTACTCATTGTAATATATTCATCATGATAACACGTGTCGTGATTCCGGTATGATGTCAGTCATATTCTTTGTAGAAGTGTTGTTCATTATACTGGTGTTAACACCGTTGTTGTTCATTATACTGGTGTTAACACCGTTGTTGTTCATTATACTGGTGCTAACACCGTTGTTGTTCATTATACCGTTTCTAACACCATTATTCATTATACTGGTGTTAACACCGTTGCTGTTCAGTATACCGTTTCTAACACCATTGTTCATTATACTGGTGCTATCACCATTGTTATTCATTTTATTGGTGCCATCGCCGTCCATGTTCATTATACTGTTGTAAGAACTAGCATTTTTCACTCTTTTTTTTTTTTTCCCCTACTACCGTTTTCTTTCATTAAAATGATGCTGTCATAATTTTTCATCATACTATTGTTCTTGTTGCAATTTGTTGAGAATGATGATTGGTGTCATGATGTCATGAATGATGATTGGAATGATGATTCATAATTTGCACTGTGAAGGGAAAGTCTTAATATGTGGAAATCCGCTTTCACATATGTCATTTAATGTATGTTATTAGCGTTAATAAACTAGAATCGGGATTTTTTCAGATAATATTAATGTGGGAGAAGTTGATGAAGTTGTTAATGAAGCTGCCAGCATTGGCAAAGGTGACCAAAGGTGCCTTTGAAGTTTTTATTTGTGTTATTTTTCGATGCGAGATTGTCACTGTAGGGGTTTGGGAGCCTTTGTCTGGTTTCGATTTTGTGAGGCTTTGGCTGCTTGGGACTTTGTGAGCCTTTGGCTGCTTGCGATTTTGTGAGGCTTTGGCTGCTTGGGACTTTGTGAGCCTTTGGCTGCTTGCGATTTTGTGAGCCTTTGGCTGCTTGGGACTTTGTGAGCCTTTGGCTGCTTGCGATTTTGTGAGCCTTTGGCTGCTAGCGATTTTGTGAGCCTTCTCTCTGCTAGCGATTTTGTGAGTCTTCTCTCTGCTAGCGATTTTGTGAGCCTTCTGTCTGCTAGCGATTTTGTGAGCCTTCTGTCTGCTAGCGATTTTGTGAGCCTTCTGTCTGCTTGCGATTTTGTGAGCCTGCAGACGTACGTTTATGAGTCAAACTCGGGAGCTTAAGCCGATTTAGCCACTTGAGGTTAATCAACCATTCCATGCCTTCGTAACAACTAATTAAGGTTTGGCGCGAATCGGGCACTAAGAGGGAAATGGGTCATTTCCCTTGTTTTCTGATAGAAAACTACTGCTCATAATTAAATGTAATTTTGAATTAAGAATTTCGAAACCCCATGACTGGTCAGCCAGCAGTAAACAGCTATTAAAAGGATCACTCTTGGCATAACAAAAAATTGATTTTGTATTTTCAAAACAGTTCATTTACAGTTGCGAGGGAACCACTCCTAAGGTATTTGAACTCTAAGCTGTTTGTTAGGACGGACTGATGGGAAATTTGTGTAAATGGGATGTTCAGAGTACTGTTGCAGTGGTACTGTTGCTCTAGTACTGTTGCTCTTGCACGGTACACCTGTACAAGTATACATATGACTGTAACTTGCGTTACAGTCATATGTGTACATCAACACTGTACTTACCATTGCCTCTGACAGCTCTGTACAGTAATGACTTCCTCTACTGTGTGTCCCCTCATTGTGTGTGTGTACTCACCTAGCTGTGTTTGCGGGGGTTGAGCTCTGGCTCCTTGGTCCCGCCTCTCAACCGTCAATCAACAGGTGTACAGATTCCTGAGCCTATCGGGCTCTATCATATCTACACTTGAAACTGTGTATGGAGTCAGCCTCCACCACATCACTTCCTGTGTGTGTGTGTGTGTGTGTGTGTGTGTGTGTGTGTGTGTGTGTGTGTGTCGGGGAGGGGGGGGGCTGGAAGTGGGCATTCATTATCTATCATTTATCCATGTTCTCGTTTGTGAATTGGATGGGAAGAGGCGGAGGAAAGATATGAAAATCGAACTAGATGACTAGGAATGATAGTTTAGGGGGTAAAACATTTTGATTATTTATTGTTGGCCGGGTGTGTTGGGGGAGGGGTCTCTCTCTCTCTCTCTCTCTCTCTCTCTCTCTCTCTCTCTCTCTCTCTCTCTCTCTCTCTCTCTCTCTCTCTCTCTCTCTCTCTCTCTCTCTGTCTCATAATTCGTTGGCCATATGTTGTTTGGTTTTGCTTCTGTTCGCTATTTTCCTCCATTTCTTATCTTCATGTTTCTTATTCCCTCACCTACTCCTTCTCTTATCCACCTTCTCACCCTCTTATTCACTTCGTTATCGTCCTCCTTTCCTCCTGGTCGTCGCTTTGGTCTACTCTTCTCATCCCATGACTCTCACTAGACATCACTTACCTGTAGCCACTGATAGGTTAAGCTGACAATATTCTGGATTCTTCATCCATGGACCCGGGTTCGGTTCCTGGCCGGGACATAAATTAGCAATTTTTTTGCCTCTATTCACCTGGTAGTAAATAGGTAGCTGGGAGCTAGTCAGCTCTTGCGGGCTGGCAACTATTATTAGAAAAGGATAATAATCAGTATATTAGAAAACTGATGGTTAGGAAATCAGAGTCCAAGAATTGGCAGTTTAATGTTGCGTGTAGAAATCTCTTACTGATAAACAATCCACACTAAACAATCCACACTAAACAAGAGGATAAACAATCCTCTTACTGATAAACAATCCACACTCATCCATAATTCATATATAGACACCCTTATATGTTGAAACATACGGAACTAACCTTATGAACATCCCTAACCTTATACACATCATGTTAGCAAGGCAGACAGCTCTAACAACACTGTATTGCACATTTCCAAAATGTTTTTCTTCACTTGCACCTTTCCATCTTCATTACTCCCTCCCTCCCCTCCCTCCCTGTACAAAAAATCCACAATACGTGATTGTAGATCCCACCGCTGCCACCATTCGTTCACTCAACCAGTGTTGGTTTTGAAGCATTTTGACACGCTTGTTTATTATTGTTCACTTCTTTATTCCAGCGTAGTTATCCACTATGCGCGTGATTCATGACGTGTGCGAGGTCGTTAACTATCGTAGTTGGCCCCAATCTGGGGTCGTAATAAGCATACACGATCGCAGTCGAACGTAATTGGTGTGAATTACCCCCACACCCACCACCCCTTCCCAATTCACTCCCTTCCCCCCACTCTTCACAATCCATTCTCTCCCCATAACTTCCTTTGAACCCCCTATCTTCCCCCTCGCCTCCACCCCCTAACTCCCATATAACATCCTTCTAACCATCCTCCAACTCCCCCCGCGTCCCTATCTGTTTCCCAAATCCCCACTAACTATCCCCCGAGCTCTCTCTAACCTCTCTAACCCCCCAACCTCTCCCCAATTCCCCCCCCCCCAAAAAAAAAAAAACTACCTCTTCACCTTACCCCCCCTACAATTTTTTTTATGCAAGGTGGCTTTTAAAAGGTCAAATGAAAAGCTCCGACTGGATAATAGCATACACCTGAGTAAGTAATTTAACCCCCTTGTCTGGTCACTTATTTTGGCTAAGTCCGAGGTGGATATCCTGGAATTTATTTCCTTTTGACCGCATCATTACATCAGTAGTTATGTTTCCGATCGTAACGAGGCGTTGCTGGGCGGGCAGTTAGAGTCCCGAGAAATGGTTAACTGCCGCGGCTGTCGACAGTGTAATTGAAACGTTTGAAACAATTTGTACGTGGTCTTGAGTGACATGCATTGAGGGGGGGATATGGGAGGGGGTTTGGGTGTGGGAGAGGGGTGTGGGTGGATGTGGGAGGGGGTGTGGGTGGATGTGGGAGAGGGGGGGGTTTGTTCCCTTGTTCTATTGGTATTCTTTGTCAACATTTCTATGCTTTCCAGTCTTTCCAGTCACTCCCCCCTAATTATTGTGTACATCTCTCTAATGTTTACCGTCTTTTCTCTTTTCTTGCGTCGTCAGATTTAGTTCCTTCAGTCTCTCTTCATTCTCCTCATTTCTCGCAATTTTGGGACGAGCCTCGTTGCAAACTTCTGAACCTTCTCGAATTTCCTTACGTGTTTTTTTTTTTTTTAGATGGGGCCCCACGCAACGTGTCCTCCTACAGAGAACGTCGCTTTTTCGATCGTATGCGTTAGATAAGACCAAAACTTGTACTAAAAAATGGAAGCGGCTGGCGAAAGTGACGTTCTGTCCCGTTTTCTGTTTTGGGTCCTCTGGTAGGTTAGGAGAGACCACTTTAAATTGACCGTTTTCTTGACGTTGGCAAACCTTAGGAGGACGAGCTGTTTCGAGTTTTCAGACTAAACAGTCGTAAGATGATCCTTCTCGAGGACCGGGTCGCGGGGACACTAGAAGCCCCGAAATTATCTGAAGATAACCTCAAGATTTCAAGATAACCTTCCCCTCTGCTGGCTTCATATTTTCATTGAGCTTTGAAATGCAAGGAGCTTTTTGTCTTTCATGTTTCATAACGTTTGGTGGTAATTATTTGATATTTATATAAAAATAGAAAATAAAGCACACGTAAGGTTTACACAAAAAAGGAAGCAAAACACTTTCCAGCTTCAGATACGTCTACATAATGCAAATGAAAGCACCTGAATTTGTCACGAACTAGAAAACAACTTTTTAAAAAATTTAATCTTCTATATTGACAAGCATAACCCAATGCTTGTCTGCTTTTTCCTGACAAAATGTTTACACTATATATCCTTAAAGGCTAATAACCTGAACACTTTAGAATAACATATACATTATGTAATATTTCTGAATTGTTGGTGGAAATTAACTTGTTCGTAACAGAACAAGACCCATTAAACGTAATTTGACTTCCACCTGAAATTTTCACGCAAACAATTTTCCAAGTAAGGGGAAGAAATTAAAGGCTTATTTCCCTCGGTTCACAGACCCCTAAAGCCCCCACTAACCCCCTTATCCCCCCCCCTCTGAAACCTTAGGGGAGCAGGTGGTGTCCCCTTGGAAGGTCCTACTCACCAGGGAAGCAGGTGGCGACCCTTTGGAAGACCCTACTCACCAGGGAAGCAGGTGACGACCCTTTGGAAGGTCCTACTCACCAGGGAAGCAGGTGACGACCCTTTGGAAGACCCTACTCACCGGGGAAGCAGGTGGCAACCCTTTGGAAGACCCTACTCACCAGGGAAGCAGGTGACGACCCTTTGGAAGGTCCTACTCACCAGGGAAGCAGGTGGCGACCCTTTGGAAGGTCCTACTCACCGGGGAAGCTGGTGGCAACCCTTTGGAAGACCCTACTCACCAGGGAAGCAGGTGGCGACCCTTTGGAAGGTCCTACTCACCAGGGAGGCAGGTGGCGACCCTTTGGAAGGTCCTCCTCACCAGGGAGGCAGGTGGCGACCCGTCCACCAAAAGTGTCTGCATCCGGAAAGTGAGGCGTTACGAAGTTGTGAACGAGCTTCGGTTTCCGATAAGACCGGCCCCTTCCTGCGTGCTGAGGGCCGTCCCAAGCATATATTTTAAAAGTGAGAATGACGAGATGATGGTGTTAAATGAGAGGAAAGAGTCGCTAATCAGGGGATTGTGGGGGCCAATTTGCTGTTGTACTGTTGAAGTTATGGAAACAATTATTTAGCTATTTTTATAAGTGAATATTATTCCATTACGCTCGTTTCGACACGTCCTTATTGTGCAAGTGCATGCGACTGTGCTTAATACGTTGCTTGCAACTGTTGGGTTAATGGGTTGCTTGCAATTTCTTTTTGGAACAGGTTTGGGTTCAGAGTTGGTTGGTGTGTGTGTGTGTGTGTGTGTGTGTGTGTGTGTGTGTGTGTGTGTGTGTGTGTGAGTGTGTGTGTGTGTGTGTGTGTGTGTGTGTGTGTGAGTGTGTGTGTGAGTGTGTGTGTGTGTGTGTGTGTGTGTGTAAGTGATCTTAAGCTCAATTCCTTGAATTTTGTTTGTTCCTTAATTACTTGCGTTTCATCTTATCCGCGTGTAGTCGGCCTCCAGTTGGCCTCCACACCCCGTGTATGGAGTGTACCTTAGCTCCTGGGCTCAATAGTGGTTTCCACTTCGCTTTCCAGGTAATATACACACCCATATATCCATGTGTGTATGTACACGCACACACACACCCATATACACACATGTACACACACACACACACACACACACACACACACACACACACACACACATATACACACATGTATGTACACACACACACCCATATACACGTGTATATATCCACATGTATATGGGTGTATATATACACATACCCACATACATGTGTGTGTATGTACACACCCCACATAACATGCTCACCAGGGAGCTAGCCGGTAAGGCTTAGAGTCTCTGTATTAAGTCTCTCATCGTCCATTCAGAAACTCTCGGTAGGAAACACAATTAATATTTTAATCAGAATTCGCGAATTCCATATAATAGAGAAATTTATTATACGGAGAAAAGTTTTATTATACGGAGAAAAGTCATGATTATTATATGCAGGCAACCCTCTTTTCTTCCATACACACGAAGGACGGGTTAAGTAATCCACATATAATCTCTAATTAATCCGCCATATGTGATTAATCCCGGCCTATCGTGTCTGAAGTGTGACTGAAATCGCTCTGCATTCAGTCACATAGAACACGGGAATTAAGCAAAGGGAAAAAATTACTGGGTTTATTTCTTAACTGGTCATTCGTTAATGATGGAAAGTGTCAGGGAGATAACGACCCAATTGCACCTCCCTCCACCCCCCAAAGCCTTTCTCCACACCACCGTCCCTCCTCACCACCGTCCCTCCTCTAGGCTCGTGTGTTATAAACTCTACCTAATTAGGCGGTTGAAAAAAGGACTTCTACTTGCTCGAGAAGTGGTCAGAATTTTTTTTTTTTGGCTCTGGCCTCGGCCCAGGGACTGAGAGGGTGAAGTCCCTTAATTGTGGTCTCTATCTCTCCCCCCTCTCTCTCTCCCTCCCCTTCTCTGCTGAAAGAGAGAGAGAGAGAGAGAGAGAGAGAGAGAGAGAGAGAGAGAGAGAGAGAGAGAGAGAGAGGAGAGGGAGGGGGAAGGAGAGAGGGAGAGAATTAAATATCATGAATGAAAATTCCAAGGTTCAGCAGCAGGTGGCCCAGCACTCGACTACTTAGCCAACCTCCCATGCTATAGTTACCCCTCGTGGGGGAAGATAAACGGAATAGGAGGAGGAGAAGAGGGGATGGAGGAGGCTGATGTGGGAAGGGGGGAGGAGAAGGAAAACGAGGTGATGAATGTGGATTATGTGAATGAGGGCGATGGAGATAGAGGGGAAGAAAAGTATGAGAAAGGGAGAAGTTGGGATAAAGAGAGTGAGAGGGGGAGAGGAAAGGTAATTATCAGGATAAAGCGCTAAGCCAGTATGAATATAAAGTAGGGGAAGGGAGAGAGAGAGAGAGAGAGAAGGGGGGTTGGGGATGTCCATCATCCCCCCCCTTCCTTCCTCCCCCTTCCTGGGTTTATCCATGCTCTCACTGCATAATTCCTTGTCTTAATGATGCCCTCTCATCTCATTACTTCCACCAATACTCTCGCTAACAATGTTTTCTCCTTTCTGTACAATTGTAAACAAATGTTTGCTGTTGTGGTAGCAAATAAGTCCCCATGTCAAGATGGCTGTCACAACGTATATTGGGGGAAAAAAATGCTCCCTGTGATACCGAGCGCGAGGAGAAACTCCTGGGATTTGCCCCCATTGATCTAATAAAGAAATGCTGGCGGCTGGCTGGCTGGTGGACCGGGGTTGGGGTGACGGGGGGTTCGGTACTGGCTGGGGAATTTCCCTACATTGTTCCCTCACTAAAAGGGAAGTTTTATTAACATTTTTGTCCTGCCTTATTGCGGTTTTAAATTTTCGTGAAGTGTTGGGTCGATTCTGCTTCACGAGAGAAGGGCAAAAGGTCATGTCTTTGATATATACACGTACGAGAGCCTTTTAATGGGGGGGGGTGTTAGGCTTAAGTCTCACGAAAAGTTTTGTTTACATGGGTCAGCTGATAGCTGAGCTGGTCGGCCGAGCGGACAGCACGCTCGACTTGTGATCCTGTGGTCCTGGGTTCGATCCCAGGCGCCGGCGAGAAACAATGGGCAGAGTTTGTTTCACCCTATGCCCCTGTTACCTAGCAGTAAAATAGGTACCTGGGTGTTAGTCAGCTGTCACGGGCTGCTTCCTGGGGGTGGAGGCCTGGTCGAGGACCGGGCTGCGGGGACACTACAAGCCCCGAAATCATCTCAAGATAACCTCAAGAAGATAGCGAAGTGACAGAATAATAGTCCCGCCACTCCGGAATGTCTGTCAATCGACGCGTACTTGCCACATCTCTCGATAAATTTCCTGATGAGTGTACTAATTTAATATTTGTTATCGACTTGGGTGGGAGTAAGAAAGTTGGAAAGGCTTTAAACGAGAAAGTCAGTCCATCCTCCTGTTTTAATAGTATTTAAAGAAGGACGAGGACCATAGTACATATATAGACGTATATAGATTTAGATTTAGATTTAGATTAGATATAGATTTAGAAAGTATAAATCGGTACTATTGGATTTAGACAACCCAGAAAGCGATTTTCTATTTATGTTGCAAAGACAAACTAACCTATCCTAACTTTATTAGGCCTAATATACGATATTTGACGCCTAATATAATACATTTGTGTGCTAAACTAGGCCTAGGAATATTTGTTTTTTAGCTTACAATTTTGCGGACTCTTATAAAGTCAATAGTACCACATTTTATTAATTGCTTAGTACGTCAATATTTGTACTATGGTGCACATAGTTACAAAAAGTACTATCTAAAAAGGAGGACGGGTTGAGAATGGTTAAGTGACTAAATGGCATGACTGTCACCTAACCACCAGGATTGTCTGGGATAGGGTCGTTAGGTTGACACAGTCTTCTCTTGGTAATTATCATAGACATTAAAAACGTGTGCGTGCGTGCGTGCTCAGACCTGTGCTCGCCTATCTTCACCTTCCGGGAAAAGGAAGAAAACTGATAAAAGGGGGGTGGAGGGAGGGTGGGAAGGGGCAGACGAGGGGTAGAGGAGGGAGAGAGAGAGGGAGAGGGAGAGAGAGGGAGGGAGGGAGAAAGAGGGACAGGGAGGGAGGGAGGGAGAAAGAGGGAGGAGAGGGAGAGGCAGGAAGGGAGGGGATGGATTTAGAGGAAAGGAAGGTTGACGGGTCGAGGGGAGGGAAGCAAACAACACTGAAACTTATACTATTTGCAGAGTACGAGAAGACTAAAGTAACAGGCTAAGTGCGTTTGTGTGCATGTTTGCCTTGGTTGTTTGTACGTGTGTGTGTACTCACCTAATTGTGCTTGCGGTGGTTGAGCTTTGGCTCTTTGGTCCCGCCTCTCAACTGTCAATCAACTGGTGTACAGATTCCTGAGCCTACTGGGCTCTATCATACCTACATTTGAAACTGTGTATGGAGTCAGCCTCCACCACATCACTTCCTAGTGCATTCCATTTATTAACTACTCTGACACTGAAAAAATTCTTTCTAACGTCTCTGTGGCTCATCTGGGTACTAAGTTTCCACCTGTGTCCCCTTGTTCGTGTCCCACCCGTGCTGAAGAGTTTGTCTTTGTCCACCCTGTCAATTCCCCTGAGAATTTTGTAGGTGGTTATCATGTCTCCCCTTACTCTTCTGTTTTCCAGGGATGTGAGGTTCAGCTCCTTTAGCCTTTCCTCGTAGCTCAATTCTCTCAGTTCCGGGACGAGCCTGGTGGCATACCGCTGAATCTTCTCTAACTTTGTCTTGTGTTTAACTAGGTATGTGTGTGTGTGTGTGTGTGCGTGCGTGCGTGCGTGCGTGCGTGCGTGCGTGCGTGCGTGCGTGCGCGCGCGTGCGTGCGTGCGTGTGCGTGTGCGCACGCGCACCATCCTGTGTGTGTACTCACCCAATTGTTTGTGTGTCTTATGTGTGCATCATTCTGTGTGTGTATAATACTTCTTCATCCTTCAAAGTCTATCTTAAAATATATTTCCCCACCCCCCCCTCTCTCTCTCTCTCTCCCCTCATCTACCTCTTTTTCTGCCTCCCCTTCTTTACTAATATTCCTTGCTTCCCCCTTTCCCCCCCCCCCCCACCTCTTTCCTACCTCCCTCCCTAAATGATCCCATTCCCGCCTCCCCTCGTCCCCTTGCCTCTCCCCTC